>NW_019104013.1:33457-111280 GCF_001856785.1 Myzus persicae
CCCCCCCAAATAAAAATTAATTAATTAATAACTATTAATAAATAATAATTATTTTAAAGTAATATATAAATAAAAATATTTTAAATACGTATTTGAATACCCACCCAAAAAATAATTTGAGTTCAAATACAAAAACTTTTAAAAAATATTTATAAAGACTTTAAAATACTTTAAAATTTTGTATTTTCAAATCAACTAAACCAACTTTCATGTTTTACGTTAATTTTATATGGCATACGTTTTACATCGCACCATTTGGTGGAACTTTAAAGTACTCAATTATTTTCTTTGTACAAATCTTTGTATTTGATTTTCAGTTGAGTATATGAAACATTAAAAAAATATATTATTATGTTATTCTCAATTTTTATTTTTATTTTCCGTGATGGAAATTATAAAAGAAAGTATAATATAAACTTAAAATAATTATTATTGTTCAATTAAATATTTGAAAATTAGTATTTGATTTTAAATATATATATTTTGAAAAAGTATTTAAAATAATTTGTTGAAGTACTTTTTTCCAAGGTATTTAAAATTGTTGAGTACATATATTAGTATTTGAATACTTTTACTCCATTACCTTTATAATACTGCTTTCGTGGAGCATTGTAAAATTCAACTTCAATATTGAGGTAATTAATTATTATTTCAAAATTAAATGTGATTAATTTTAATAAAAAATATATTTTCTTAAATAATCTTAAATTTAGATGAAAATGGGAAGAAAAAGGTAACAATGTCAATAATTAATAAAGATACAAAAATGAAATTATGGAGAAAATAGTCAAAGTAAGTACACTCTTTTACAATATATTGGTTATAAAAGATCAACTTTTCATACCCAATATTTAAGCCAATTATTCATAAAACGCCTACTTTGTAGAGTTGCTTGAAGTAACCCTAAATAAATGTGCTCTTTGTTAAAAAGTTAAAAGATAAGCCATTTCTAAGTTACAATGTTTGATGAATATTAACTAATTAAAAACAGTAGCATAATCGAAAATAACTTGGTTCAGATTTTTTTTTAGATTTTATAGAGTGGAGTGATGAATGAATTTATTTTAAAATTATGTTTGTTTTTTTTGTGTCTGTTAAATGTTACCTTTGTTACTTGAGTGGAGGTTAAAAAAAAAAATTACCAGTAGTTTTCAAAAGCGTCTATGATAACAAAAAAAAAGATTGATAATCAACCAGTTTTCGATCAAAATAAATTTAGTTTTTTTGATGTCATTCTAAAAATAACAACGGTAGTTAATACATAACGTTTTCCCTAAAATAGTATTTTCTATACCAGATAAAATTTTCAAAATATCTTAACTCAATTTAAAAGGTATTTATATGAATAAGATAATTTTAGATTCTGAGCTTAGTGATAAATGTATTGATTTTACAATGACGTGTGTTTATTTAATTATTTTTTGTGTCTATATTACCACGGTTTGGGACAGTAAAAATGTTTCAATTTTATTCAACAGCAACTTTTCTGGTAGGAAAGTGAATCTAGTTGGTGTATTAGAGAGATTAAAATTTAAAAATCCCAACAGTTTTCAAAAGCGACTGGAAAAAATCAAAAAATTAAGGAAAAACGGGAACTTTTGCTCAAAACCAGGTTACGAAAAATCGATTTGGGTTTTTAGTGTAACTCTTAAAAAAATTTTGTGAATGTTTTGTTTGAAAGAACGTTTGTGTTGGCATTTCCTATACCTACAACCATATTATTTTCAAAATATTTCGATTTCTGTAGATCTACTCGTATTTATGGGAATATTAAATTTTCGACTATTATTTGTTTTTTTTTAAACTAATGTCGATCAATAATTTTTTGCTAGTTCAAAAAACTTCCTAATTTAATACAAAGTTCCTCGTAAGTTATTAATAGTGGAAATTAAAAAAAAAAGTTTAGGATTAACCTACCATAATTTTTTAGGAGAGTTTGAATTTAGAACTTTGATAAAATTCGTAAAAATCAAGGAAATTAACAAATTATTTTGAGTTAGAAATTCATAAACATTTTCTTTTTACATCTAAGATTTAAAAGTTTAACACGAGATTTCTTAAAAGTTTATCTACCTTGATCTAAAACAAATTTTCGCTGTGTCAAAAAACTTTAAAATGTAATACAAAGGTTAATCGTAAGTTATTGTCAGTGAAAATTAAAAAAAAGTTGAGAGTACCTAAATGGTAAATCTATAATAATTAATAAAAGTGTTAGAATTTAGAATTGCGACAAAATTAGCAAAAATCACAAAAATGTGCAAAATATTTTGAATAAGAAATCTATAAAAATGTTCCATCTTATACCTAAGTTTTTAAAATTGAATACAAGATTCGTTATAAGTTTGCCTACCTTTATCGAAAAAAAAAAATATATTTTTACAGGAAAGTCAAATTAAATTTTTATGATAGTTTGAATTTTAAATTTTTACGGCATTGAATATTCACTCGATTTTTCATGCAGTGATTTTCTTATTTTGTCGTAATTTCGCCAATTCATAAACTCGATAAGATTTTCAAAATATTTTGACTCGTTTTGAGCTGTTGGCGGACTTGTTGTATGATCTTTATATTATAGAGTGATCTGATATTAATCTCTTCCTAATAACTGGTGTTTATCGGTTGAACGTAACGTTAAGGTATCACAATGCTCGTCCATGATTTTATGATCTACGGTGCAATGTAAGTTAGTAGAGCATTTGTGTCGTTCAGTGGAACTCTCGAACGTACTTGACTGGGGTGAGGAGACGTGGGCATTATTAATGTTTTGCATAGGTATGTCGTGTGAGTATAAGTAATGTATGTATAAATCTAATGCGTATATATATATATGTATATTGCGATATCCCCCACATGGCACTGACCAATATGATCAGTTAAATCTGTTTTTATTTAAGAATAATCATTAAATATTCAATATTACTGTAAATAATTATTTAGTAAAAATATTTATTGATTCAATTTTTTAAATAATAACATTATTCTTACTCTAAATAACTTACAATAGGAATTATGACACAAAAGATATTATAATATTATATTTATTATTCATTAAAATCGCCAAAGAACAAGAATAAATATTTATGTAAATGAAGGCTTTTCCTTATCATGTTTACATATTCATGCCAACAGTCTTTACGTAAGAATATCGTGTTTCACAGTTTCACATATTTTTTCCACTTTAAATAAAATTGTATTTATACTATTCTAGTAATATATTGAAGTATACACTTTATTTACAATAATATTCGGCTCAGCCGTAAAAGAGTTAAAAAATGACTGAGTAGTTATATACTATAAGTTCTTGAGAAATATGAAGTACAGTA
Source organism: Myzus persicae (assembly GCF_001856785.1). Classification (NCBI taxonomy): domain Eukaryota; kingdom Metazoa; phylum Arthropoda; class Insecta; order Hemiptera; family Aphididae; genus Myzus; species Myzus persicae. Next base: position 36,781 of record NW_019104013.1, read on the forward strand.
TAGTATAGGTTACATTTTATTGTGGAGGTGTATGAGAAAGACCTGACAAATCAAATAACTTTTGTTCTAATATTTAAAAAAATTTTTTTTAAATTCAATCTGAACAATGTTCGTATCAAATACAGATGTAATTCATCGAAATCAAATGGTCTTAGTACTAATTAAATAAACGAAAGCAATAATGACCATTAATCATATTATCTTAAGTTATTATATTTTATATTATGATTTAAGTTTTTATTTTAAATATATTATTATTGTATGAACATGAAAAAAACAATAAGGTATATTTTAAACATAACATTGGAGACCCAAAGATGCTGGCCATTAGATATTTAAAAAATAAATGTAATATGTCACATGAACATGGCTCAGATTGAAATTTATCTAAACCCAAAATGTGCAGAATATTTTGTAGTTAAAAAGTCATAATCATAACATTTTTAATATTTATAAAATTATACCTATAAGGTTTAAAAATTTAACATAAGTTTGTATCGATGGAATTTAAAAAAAAATGTATTGTAAGACCACATACATTTTTTATAAGTGGTTGAATTTGAAATGACGAAGTCATGTCATCCACTCATCCCTCAAAGTAGATTTTGGATCTTTCCTCGTTAGTAGGTAATACTGTAATTGTAGGACCACTAGTAATTCCACATACTTCATTATATTTTCGGCTACAACATTTTAAATTGAATGTTATAAACTGCTATGAGTATTGGGTTTTGATGATAACTTTTTTTTATGCTTATTGAACTTGTCTCCGGGTCTGCCATATTTTAAAGGAGGCAGCTCTAAACACACAGTACCTATATTATTTTATAAATCACAAACTTAGATACCTAATTATTCACCATATCTATATGTGTACTGTTCTACGCCTATAGACTGTAGTACCTGTCTGTTTCCTTTATTAGGTAACTAATAGTGTCGCCCACTTACTTTGATTTAATAACAAAAATTTGATGTTTAAATATATAATTAAATATAAAATTCTTGCTGGTTCCAAATTGGTTCCCGAGCCCCAACCCCACATGCCGAATTGGTTCCCGTTCAATAAAGGTATTTTTTTAAGTTAAGATGAATTGGTTCCCGTTTGATTACGCACATTTTCCTTCTCAATTTTACTGGCTTAGGGTTGTCGACTTTAAACTAGGCTTGATTAAAAATGTGCAGTTATGTGTGTTAAAAATATAAAAAATAATGTAAACAATTTTTAAATTGTCGATTTGCAAATTTGAAGCAAATCATTTTTAAATATTCAATTCGTGTAACTTTCTCATTAATGAAGTTATTCAGTCATACAGTTTTCCAAGTATTGGTAATTTATTTCTTCGTTGCGGGCGAGTTTTCTTGTATTATTATTTTGAAAATGAATATAACGCTGATTTAATAATTTATTGTTATTTAATTGTTATTTGTTTGTACCTTAGAGTGTAGGTACATTATTTTATATATTATACTATCTAATTTATATTTTGTGCTAATTATACGCACATATGATTTACTGTTGCAAATGAATGCATTAAAATGATAATTGTAACTATATGACCCGAACACAAACGGGAACCAATTCAGATCAACTTAATATTCTTAAGAAAATACCTTTTTAAACGGTAATCAGTTCGGCTCAACTTAATAAAACACCTTTTTTCAAACTGAAACCAATACGGCCAAATGACAATCGATTAAGTTACTCCCAACATTATACTAATTACTAATATCATCAATACAATTTGCTGTCTGCTATATAGTAAATAATACACAATTACTTTTTAGGTTAAATAGTTCCCCCAACAATATATCCTTCAATTCCGAATAATTGATAACACTTATTGCTGGTAACATAAAAAAGGTATTCTACAATCACCTTAGGTATTTCACTATGTAACTTTAAGATTTTCAAATAAAATACATATTATGTACAATGAAATGTGTTTTAATATCGTAATTAGCTTATATTATTCTTTCTTAAAGTAATATGCAACTAAAAAAAAAAAATCAGTTTTTGTTGTGTGAATATATAGTGCTTTAAAAAAGAATAAGTTTGGTGGTTTAGAAAATAAAACTTTTTCTCATATTTATGTTTTTTAGTATTATTGCAATGGTCAAGTATTGCTAATATAAATCGTATGAACACAATTATTGAACTGTAAATAGATACTTTTTGCCATGTCCTCGAGCCTCTCGTTGTGGTAGGATTCTGATTAATCTGATTTACCCGTGTGTACAAAATGTATAGCTTGTCTCAAATCTTTAATGAAGTCCTTTGCTAGAACCTTTGTTAGAATTTTTTTTTAAAGCATCACAGACACTACTTTCTGTATGTACCCAAATATTATTTTTACTTGTTCCTCAGTTAGTTTTTCATGTACGCATCGTTTTGCTATACCGTTTTCGTTAGACCGTTCATGAATATTGCTAATTCATATTATAATTTATACCTAAATAGTATATTTTATTGGTCATTTTGTGTGCAAATGCATACGGGCAACTGTTACAGTAGGTATCTAATGGAGTGTGCAGCGTGCACTGACTTACTGGACTACTCCACTAGTCTCTTACTAGTCAAAACTGTAAAAAGTTTTTATTCTATTTTTCATTTTATAATATAATTTAATATATTATACCTTATTTTTAATTTTAGTTGCATAAAAGTCCTGTAAAAAAAAAAAAACATATTTAGAAATGCTAAATGCTGCAAAACACAATTGTATTAACGAACATTTCAACATTTGTTATTCAAGTATAAAATGTAACAGAATATATAATGCAATCGTTAAATACATTATACCAAGGTAAGAACGATTTCATTACAGTTTGAATATTGCAATATAATAATTGCAATACATTTTAATGCAATTATATGATTGGAATTGAAATCAAGAACTGGTATTTTAAATGTATTCGTGAATCAATATCCACAATGTATGTGTTATGCATAACTATCCCTACTACAAAGTTCCCATTGATGTATTGTGATATACATTCAATTAAGGCATCTATAGGTAGATATAAGAAGTGTCTGTCGTCGTATAAAACCTCTAGTTATTTTCGTCCAATTCAGTTATTGAGTACGATTTACCTGGGTGCAAAGAAATGAAATGAATATTAGGTACAGCGAGTGAATACAAGTACTGTTAAACAATTTATTAGGTATAACGAGAATACAAATAAAATTGTTACTTTTCATAATATTAATATAATCATTGCGAACCGATATTTTTCGTTTTTAATTTAGATCAAAAGTTTGTGATTAAGGCAAGATAAATAATACATTGACTCAAAATGTATAATATTGTGCTATTTGTTTTTATAATAGAATCGTCTTTTAATACAGTCAATCGGCGGATTTAAATTCAAAATTGACAATGATTGAAATAATTGCTTACATGATTGTTGTTGTTTTTGTGATGATATGGAGTTACTTCAAATGGCACAATAGGCGCTTTGAAAAACTGGCTGCTAGAATGTCGGGGCCTCCTTCGTACCCGATCATAGGAACAGGATATCTATTTACTGGATCATCAGAACGTAACGAAAATAATAAATTTCTGAAAACAAATGAAATGTTTTATATATGTTTATTTTTTTATGTCATTCAGAGGTGATGAGCAAAATCATTGATACCGTGAAAAAATATAGTCTAAAGCCAATTAGATTATGGTTAGGACCATATTTTGCAGTTGTCATCGCCAAACCGGAAGACGTACAAGTAATTATTATTTTAAAACAATATATATAATTTATTGGCCCAATGGTATGTGAATTAAACAGTTAGAATATTTAAACCTTCAATTGTCACAAAGATATTCATATTATATCATCGTATAACAACATACACATTAAAATGTTTGACAATTTATTTTTTCACTGTTATATAATTAAAATATTTTTAATTTAAAAATACTACTTTTTAGTAAGACGATGGGTATGAATCTAAAGAATACAAAATTAGTTTGTTTACTTTTTGAAAACATCTCCGTTTCTAAATAGTAAATATTAATAACTTACAAAAAGCTTTTAGTTACAAAACTCATAAAAAGTTTTATTATTATTACCTTCATTTTACAGATTATTTTTAATAGTTCAAAGGCACTTAAAAAAGACCGAATGTACGATTTTTTCAAGAATGGTGTGGGCGAAGGTTTGTTTACTGCACCAGGTAAGTTGAGTACAAAAGTTTAACTTATTTGCATTTTCAACAAATATAAATAAAGTTCATTATTTTAAGTGGATACAAGGAGATTTGTTTATAATTTAATTATAATTCAAAATAATTTAAAACAATTACAGTTGAGAAATGGCGGAAAAATCGTCGCATGATCACTCCTGCTTTTAATGCCAAACTTTTGGAACAGTTTTTCCCTGTGTTTAACGAAAAAAACAAAATTCTTATCAGGAATGTTACAAAAGAATTAAATAAAACACAAACATTCGATCTCTGGAACTATATTGCACCAGCTGCTCTCGATACAATTTGTGGTAAGTATAATACGAGTCTTGTAAACTACTTGAGTAAAAGTATTTAAATATTTTTTAAGTAGACTAATAGGTATTTAAAATACTCATTATTTTTATTTAATATAATTTCAATCTTAATTATATTTTATTTATTTTTTTACTGTGAATTACAATCAACCCGAAATTCTAATGATTTGGCAAAAAAAAAAATAAAGAAAGACTTCAGAGCTAATCTATAAAATTATATGGTGTAAAATTCGTAACAAAATTAACTTTCGACATCGAAATCGGGTTGGTTTGTAAGGTAAATAAATTGAAAGTATTTGAAATTATGCATAACTTAAAATACGTATTTTTGTTTTTAAACACTTTTGAAAATAAGTACCAGCTGTATCTATACTTGAATACTTTAAAATAGTATATTTTAGAAAACTACAAAATATCTAAAATGATTTGTGATAATTATTTTTTATAGTTACAAAAACACTTTTTATTTCTAGAAACCACTATGGGTTACAATCTTGACACTCAATCAAACAATAAACAATGTGAATTTGGAGAAGCAATTGTAATGTAATACTACTTTAAGTCCTTGGGACTTTAATTATATTTGATAATAAATTGTTTTACTATAAAACATTTTAACCATTCAATACGATTTCTTACGCAATTCAATAAAAAAATGAATTCATATTGAATATTTAATTTTCATCTTTCTGTTTACCCCTTAAATAATTAACTACTAATTAAGTACTAACCACGTCAGTTTCTTTGATTAGAGGATCAGAGTTGGACGCGTTGCGAATTTACAAACCATGGTTATACCCAGAATTTGCGTTTTCAATGTATTTAAGACTCAAAGGACATCAAAAGGTCTTCGAAACAGTGAAAAAGTTTCCATTGCAAGTATGTGTTTATATTTAAAGATTTCGTGAACGCACTTACAATCACTTTTGCCTTTAATCATTGTGCATCGTTATGCTTGTTATGCTCCTACATTAGGAAATTAGCTATTTTAAAAAATTTATAAGGTATAGTAAATTGTATTATGTATAATATATGCTAATTAGGGAAACATCAGTATTTTATTTTTTTAAATTCATTATTTTTGAGCATTTGTGATTTCGTAATAACGAAGTTGCATGGAAAATTGTCTCCTATTTTTAGTGTGAAAATTTGGTTGTTTAGTTTAAACTACAACCTGAGTGTTTCTATCTCGTGACTCGGGAGAAACAGTTTTTTCTATGTTAAACATTTGTAAGACAGAGACAACACGTCATGCGGGTGTGGTGTTTTCTCAATACAGTGGTACTAATGAGTATGTGGTATAATAAGTATTAAGTATTTATCTTAATATCAACAATCATAAATATCCTAAGACAAACAATCGTAAATTCGTAACTATGTACAGTATTCACAGACATTAGAGATGTATTATGTCTTATGTTTTTCCACCCGCATCCCCACCACAAGTTGACCACTTGTAACAACAACTTTTATGTTATCGTTATCTATTGTGGCGCACAATGCTATCATTTTAAATTAATCACAAATTCAAAACATTTAATATTTACAGTTCACCTATATTTTTTGTGAGCTCTAGAGGAACTTTACTATATCCATCGATCATCATCAATATTATTTATACATCTTATCTATTGCTCTGTGGTTCTGCTGGTGGAACCATCTTAAAATATTATTGACAAAAAAAAATAACCAATATATATAATTTATTGTTCATTAACAGAACATGAAAATCTGATGCCACCCCTAAAAAATGACACCCGGGGTGATCACCTTCTCTACCCCCCCCCCTCTAATACATCACTGCAATAAATAAAATGTATCTTAATATGAACAATCGTAACTATTTATTTACTGGTAATTAATAGATGGGTGGACACAACGGGGATATAGATGATTTAATGTTGAAGTTGTACCACAGTTATTAGATTTTGCAAGCCAATTTTTACAATTATTTCATCATATTCTATTTATTTACTATTACTTACTCTTATTATTTATTTAATTTATAAAACGTTGGAACTGTTCATATTATTAATCAGTCATAAATCATAATATATTATATTATACATATTTTTAGTAAATAAAACGCTTTTTAGTCAGTTATTTTTAATTTACACATGGAATACACATTCATTCGAAACATACTCGTACCAATTTAAAACACAAATAACTTTAGCGGATGATTTATTAAACAATACAATAGCCTAAGACTAGGCGCCTTGGATTGTTTCAGCAATCATTTATCAACTTGTGCAGGTTACCTAAACTTTACCGTAACAAACATATATGTATATATTCTTATTACTAGAACATAATTGTATTTTCAATTTTTAGATAATCAAGAAAAAGAAAGAAGAATTTGACCAGATATCAAAAGATAGTAATGATAAAGTAGGCGTAGCAAAAAATGAAGACGGTGAGTTATTTGGGGCATTAAATTTAAACATCATTGTTTACTATATATTTTCCATTGCGCAACAGTGCCTAAACAACCAATAATAAAAATTGCATTAAATTAAAACTAACAAGTTTTAAATACAATTTTGTTTAGAAAAACATTCAAAACTGTTTTTGGACATATTGTTTGAACTGAACAATAATGGTGGACACTTTTCAGATTCCGATATTAGAGATGAGGTTGTAACGATGATGACTGGGGTAAATATTTGTTAGCATCCTAATTTCCTTGTTATGAAAAATATTTTCAATAAAATATATAAACTTGATTACAGGGTAGTGAAACCAGCGCTATCACAGTCTCGTTTTGTCTTTTGATGTTAGCCATACATCAAGATATCCAAGTAAATATCTAACACATAGTGTATAACAAAAATAAAAAAACTATTCTTAAAGGATATTTGATACTTTTCACTTTTCAGTGTACATTAATGTAAAACATGCATGAAAAATAAACAATATGTATAATATAATTTTATTTATTTGGCTTTTATTTAAATGGATATTTTATCAAAACCATGTTATAACTTATAGGCATATACCTAACTATTTGATTCATATTTTAGAATAAAGTATATGATGAAATTTATGATATATTTGGTGAAGGTGACCAAATAGTAACTGTTGAAGACACTAGAAGACTAGTGTATTTAGAACAAGTGATAAAAGAAACTCTTCGATTATACCCTGCAGGACCATTGATTCTCAGAGAAACTCAAGAAGATCTTAAAATATGTGAGTGAAATTAAATATTTACTAAAAACAGGCAACAAATATATAATATAATAACAAATTAACTGTAATTTAGCTTCAAACGATTACGTATTGCCTAAAGGAACAACATGTGTAGTAAGCATAATAGCCACACATCATAGTCCAGATTTGTACCCGAATCCTTGGACTTTTGATCCTGATAGATTTAGTCCAGAAAATGTAGCTAAACGTCATAGATATAGCTTTATACCTTTTAGTGGCGGCCCCAGAGGTTGCATAGGTAAATTTATATTTTGTCAAATAATAATATGAGTATAAAATTCCAATATGTATATTGTATACTGTATTATTATTGTATTTAAATTTAAACCACAGGATCCAAATATGCCATGTTGTCGATGAAAGTTACCGTGTCAACATTTTTACGCCATTTTAGCGTACATACAGACATCAAAATAACAGACATTAAGTTAAAAATAGATTTGTTAATGAGAAGTGTTCATGGTTATCCTGTTACAATTCGACCAAGAGACATAAGATCGACATAAAAACGAAATTATAATCCACTTGGATGATGAGCAATTGATTAATATGAATAACTTATTTTAAAAATGTTTGTGTAAGTATCAGTAATAAGGATATGGTTGTAGTTATTCAAAACTGTAAGGTATTTTGGAGAATACGCTGCAAACTAATGTTTATTTGTCAACTTAAATTTGAATTATACATATTTATGTGCTGATTTATATTGTATATTGTCAATTAAAAAAATGATTAATTTAAATAAAAAAAAAAAAAAATGTAATTTCATTTCATTTCATTTCTATTGTTTTATAATTGTTTACTTTTGGTTGGTACTTATGCATATTATGTTGACATTTAAGCAGTACTTTTGTTTACGTGCGTGAAGTTGGCTCCCCTCCTCCCTCACTTTAACCCAGGACCTTAGAATTTACATGGTCCATCTTTATTCACCTACGCATTCGAACCTGGTATCAAACATTTATATTTAACTAGGATTTTAAATTAAGAATATTCAGTAGGTATTCATTTTAGATTTTTTTTATTAATTATGGATTTATAGTATTACATTTTTTACTAATTTAAGTTAATTTATTAGTATACATCTTTTTTCATTTATTTAGGCATTTAATCCAATCAAGAAAGTTTTTTATTCAATTTAGATTTTTATATAAAATACACCAGTATTTGTTGTTTCCGTCAATTTGCCTATTATGATTAATAACTGATTTTCTTAATTTTTTATTGGAAATTAGTTTTTTTTTGTATTTTGGTTGTCAATCAGGCAGAACAGGTTTAAGCCTGCATCAAATCGAATATTTACATATGGCCTACCAAGGAGGCCGAGTTGCATTTTTAGCCGCTCATTGGAGTGTACATAATCAAAATAAAACATATTATTCATATAATCATATATATAGTAATATAGTATTCACCTAGCGGGGCCTGATAATACAATGATACATATAGTAACACATTTTTAATAAAGATATAAAAACAATAAAGTTTTTATTATAACATTAAAATAATTATTAACATTATCTGATTATCATAATATTGTTAGAATTAATGAAGTATGAAACAAAATCCACAATAAAAATAGTTTAAATTCCAATTATGATGTAGTTGACAAACACAAAAATATCACATACAATATTAATATAGTACACATTTAAGTTTATTTGTATTTATAATCCTACTTCTTATATTATTATTATAGTATTTAATATTGTTATTACTTAGGTATTAGTGCAATAAATAATAATCACACACACAAATTTACATATATTTTTTAAATATTTCACATTTTTATTTATACCTTTATGTCCAGAAATCAATTATAAAAATTAAAAATATAAATGTCTTAAAGAAAGTGAAGATTTTCGCATAAAAATGATAATTATTAATGAAATAAATAAAATTTCCTAAATAATAACAATAATAATAATAATAATAATAATAAAATAATAACCTAAAATCAATAAGCTATACAGATAAATTAAACATTTTTTTTTTCGAAATTGAATAATGGCTGTCAAAATCGACTTGAAAAAATTCCGTTAATCCAAATCATGTGCTAAAAATAACTGTAAACATAAAAAAAAATCCATTTTTTACTGGGCGTTAATGTTAAAATGTTGAACATTTCACAAAATATGTATTTCAGTACTTCCTATAAGGTTCCCCCTAAAATTAATTTCAATGAAAATTCATCCGGCCGAAATATTTAGAGATGCCATAAATCGTGATCTTCATTTTACGATATTATTAAACTGATCTGTTCTGTCGAATCTTGATTTATATATCCAAACATGTAATGAAATCACGACGAGCTTTAGACCTTCACACCTGCAGATGCAAACATAAATAATAATTTATACATTGCACTTAGTACAACTTATGACAATTTCAGCACTACACAAACTCATTTAAATCCGGTTCGAATGGGACACGTTGAAAAATGAAGGAAAGGGAACATTTCTCTCTTGATAGTATTTATAATAATACTAATAACATCATGTGTGGACTGTATAAACATTTATTTCATGTTGTCAAGGATAAAATAACAATTTGATATAGGTCGTTAGGCTGACGAGATGGGTTTATAGTAAGGATATCGAACAATATTTATACAAAAATAGTGTAATATACACATCTGACAGTAAACTATAAAGTTATTCTTTAAAGCTTTTAAGTAAACATAAATGTTTAACACGCATTTCAAGTAAGTAAACAAATAGAAATAAATATTATGAATCTAAGCTAAAAGTATGATTAAAAAAATATATATATATATTTATAGAAAAGTTGAATGTATCTATCACCTAAAGACTCTAACTAAAACTTTTTTGTGTATGGGTTGTTTTTTATATCATATCTTACTCATAAAAACTAATATGATTCATAGTTAATAAATAATATAATTTTTCTATGATATTAAATAATTTAATTTATATTTCAATCGATTAATTTAAAAAAAAATATATCTTTTTATTAAATTGTGTTAAAATTATCTCAGTAGTGAAAAAAACTTCTGGAGCACTGAGCCTTGAAATGAGTAAGTTGATAAATTACTGAGTAGTGAGTAACCTCTACTTAGCAGCTTATTCTTGTCCACATCATGTCTTGTATTCAAAAATGAATATGGTTTATTTCTTTATTAATTATACTTATTTCTAGCATAAAAATTAAAAAAAATAACTAATTTGATTAATCAATTAGGCATTATGCTAGTGACATCTGATTTTCCTCATAATATTTTGGTCTTTTGTCTCTAGGTCGAATCGTAACAGGATAACCATTAGCACTTCTCATCAATAAACCTAATTTTAATTTAATATCTGTATATTTGATATCGGTATGTACGCTAAAGTTTCGCAAGAATGTTGACACAGCTACTTTCATCGACAACATGGCATATTTGGATCCTGTGGTATAAATTAAAATACAATAGTAACACAGTATACATATTGGACCTTTATATCAATACTATTTTTCGCAAATATTAGAACATTACCTATGCAACCCCTTGGCCCGCCGCTAAAAGGTATAAAGCTATATCTATGACGTTTAGCTACATTTTCTGGGCTGAATCTTTCAGGGTCAAAAGTCCAAGGATCCGGGTACAAATCAGGACTATGATGTGTTCCTAATGGGGTTAAGACACACATTGTTCCTTTAGGCAATACGTAATTACTTGAAACTAAAACACAGTTAATTTCATTTTATTGTATGCACTGGTTGTATATGTTAAAATTCACTCACATATTTGAAGATCTTCTTGAGTTTCTCTGAGTAACACTGGCCCAACAGGGTATAACCGAAGGGTTTCTCTTATCACTTGTTCTAAGTACACAAGCCGAGTAGTGTCTTCAATAGTTATTGTTTGGTCACCTTCACCAAATACATCGTAAATTTCGTCATATACTTTATCCTAAAATATAAATAAATCAATCAACAATATATTTATAGGTAGGTACATACTGCAAACATTGTTTTTATTTTCATTTGAGTAAAATCCGAATAGATAAAACTGTCTGTATCAAAAAATATTAAATTTTTTAACGACTTGAAGGATATTTGTGTACCTAAGTTATATTTTAGGTATTAGATTAGCTATATTATATTATAATATTTACTAATTTACTTGGATATCTTGTTCCATTGCTAATATCAAAAGACAAAAACAGATTGTGATAGCGCTGGTTTCACTGCCCTGTAATTAAATTTATATATTTTACTCATGACATTTTTCATACGAAAATTATAAAATTTACAAAAGGTAACAAGTAAATTTACCCCCGTCAACATGGTTATAACTTCATCTCTAATATCAGAATCTGAAAAATGTTCACCACCGCTGTTCAGTTCAAACAATGTGTCCAAAAAAAGTTTTGATTGGTTTTCTAAACATTAATACAATATGTTATTTAGAGTTTGTTAGTTTTATTTGTTTGTTTATTTTTTTGTTATACCGTTACGCTGATTATAAGTATAATAATTCATTACTTGTATTAAAAACCTGGTTATATATGTTATATACACAATAATGATTTAAATCCACTTTACAAAATAACTCACCGTTGTTATTGTTGGTTAAGTTTATTTTAGCATTAATTTCATTTTTTCTCTTGTCAAATTCACCTTTCTTCTCCTTGATTACCTAAAAATAACAATTACACATGTGTATTAACGTATTATAATTTATAATTAATAACAAGTCAAATGACTTGATTTAGTTATCCTGAAACAACTCATTGCATATATTACGTCACTGCCGGATTAGAATGTACTCGCTAGAGCATTGTTATTCTGTTTTGTTGTCACATAAGCATACTAATTATTTGTGTTAAAAATTGTGCATTGTCAATTAGTCTGCGTAAATTAAACGGCTAATGTAAAATCTCTCGATTTTAGAGACCTGTTTATAAACCGATTAGCATTTACAATGAACAATATAACTACATCTAGATTCCAGAATCTGGGGAATTTTTTTGCCATAACCAAACTCATAATTGGCCCGTAACATAATATTCATATTTATATTTATTATGATTCACCGAACATCCGTACTCAATTTTTTCTTTAATAGCGCAGTTATTTAAAATCTAATTCTTTTAATTTTTAAATACACATTAAAAACATATTTTCAAATTCTTAAGAATCGTGTACTACTTAAGGAGTGTCTTGTTGAAATACAAACTTCTGTTTTGCAAATGAGAACATTCCTATTCAACTATAAATTATACAGGATATAATTCTTCTGATATTGTTGAAGTGTGAATATCAAAATGTATACAAGTAGTTTTTGAGTTATTTATTACTTTAAGTTTTAAGGATGAAAAGTCTAGTTAAGGCGATGGGGAATTGAACGTTTTAGTTATTAATATAAATTCAAAATTGATCGATATTAATAATATTTGTAAGAATAACCCAAGTATAATAAATACTAGATTTAATTTTTGGGCTATTAAAACCAGTGTTAAGGACTAAGATCCTCAATACAAACTATCCACTTATTAATTGACGGTAAAAGAGAGTTCTCAAATTTTAAAAACAAAAGTTTGTATCACCACAGAATACTCTTTAAGTAGTATAAAAAAAACAAGAATTTAAAATTAGGTCTTTGAATATATAAAAAATTCCAAAAATCCGAATATGAATAAACTCATTGTTAAGAAGACTTCACCCCAATCATGCTTGGAGAATCACTCTATATGGCTATATATGTATTAGGATCTGTAACATTTATTCCATTCATCAAAACAGTCCTTTAAAGGACTACATAACCAACCAATCAGAACACGACATATATGAAATAACAATAGTCAGAGACTTTTGACTGAATCCATGTTCTCTGGACTACACTAACAACCCGAGACCCTCTCCATGCCCGGAACCCAGAAACCTAACAAACAGCATTTAAATCCATACCAATGGGTGACAAAAACAACATGGTGACACACCCAAAAGCTTAATAGTCGGTACAGCACGCGAATTATGTACCGGTCGTTTCCCAACCACAGACACCTTCTTCAATAGTTCAATCAATACAGTTTCTTCAACTAAACCTTCAACACAACATAAGTACAAAGACAAGAAGAACCACCAAGGCAAACCAACGCGGAAGAGCCACAGTATAAATCGCCAACCGGATAGCGGTGACTACAAGGCCGATAGGAACGAACATCGGCAATACACGAAGACTCTTCGCACAAACCCGTGAGCAATCCGTATGGGCATCGTCACACTGCCGCGTTAGCTTATTCACCCCAAAATTGAACATAATATTTAAATAATATATTTACATAGAAATAAACAGACAAAGTGATACCATATAACAAGAGTTGTTGTTATTATCACAGTTCTACGAAACAAGCCGAAGGGCCACGGTTTCAAATCATACCATAGTTATTCGTTGTTACGTTAATCCGAAAGTACATAATGACCATAGTGATTGTTAGAGAAAAACACTACTTTTTTAAATTCTACGAGTCTAAACGACATACTTGTAATGGAAATTTTTGGACAGTTTCGAAGAGTCTTTGCTGTCCAGTGAGTCTTACATACATTGAAAACATGATTTTTGGATATAACCATGGTTTGTAAATTCGCATTCCGTCTAAGTCTGATGCTCTAAAAATTCATATACATGGTTTATAGTAACTTTAAGGCACTAAAAGATAGATGTAAATACAATTTTTAGTATGAGGATTTAAAAAAAAATATTTTTTTTTTATTGAATTGCATACGAAATCATAATGAATAGTTATAACTTATAATGCCTTATAGTAAACATAATATATTATTCAAGTCCTCATAACTTTTTTGTTCGTATTACCTTAACATTGCTTCTGCAAATTCACATTCATTTTGGTTTGATTGAGTGTCAAGATTGTAACCCATGGTGTTTTCTAGAAATAATGACATATCCGTTAGATGATTATCTAAAATATTAAAGATAAAGATTAATATATTGTATTCTTACGACAAATAGTATCAAGTGCAGCTGGTGCAATATAGTCCCAGAGATCGAACGCTTGGGTTTCATTTAAATGTTTCTTGACATTCCTTATAAGGATTTGATTTTTCTCGATAAATACTGGGAAAAACTGTTCTAAAAGTTTACCATTAAACAAGGGAGATATCATGCGTCGATGTTTCCGCCATTTATCAACTATAATTGTTTTAAATTATTTTGAATTATAATCAAAAATATAGTAGATAAAACGTAAATTTGTATTCACAAAAATTATTTTATTTTTACCTTTTACAAATATAAATAGTTTAAACTTTTGTACATAACTTACCTGGTGCAGAAAATAAGCCTTCACCAACAACATTTTTGAAAAAATCATATAATATGCCTTTCTGGAGTGACTTTGAACTATTTAAGACTATCTAAAAAATGTATGGCAAATGTTTTATTGAGCCATATAATATATATTATTTTTTTATAGTTATTAATAAATATTATTTCAAACTAAAAATGCAAATAAAAACTGAACTAATTACTTTTAAATTTTTTTGATACTTCCACCGTAAAGGTACTTAAGAGAAGTATTTTTAAAATTTAAAATTTGATTTTTATACATTTCAATGATTATAATTATTATAACAGTTGAATAATAAAAAGTTTCACTTATTCATTATATAGTTTCAATATAAGACATAATTATCCAATTGATAAGAATTTTACATAATTACATTTAAATTTAAATAATATCTAGCTGTCAAAAATATTTCGGTTTTCAAAACCAAATATCAGTATGTATATCTTAATTGTTTTAAAAATGTGATTACTTGTAGGTCTTCCGGTTTAATAATGACAACTCCAAAATATGGTCCAACCCATACTCTAAATGGCTCGAGATTATAATGTTTTTCGTATTCAATTATTTTGCTTATGATCTCTGAAGAGCATTAAAAAAAATCTACACCAGGGGAACATTTAATTTTTTTCAAGAATATATTATTATTTTACTTACGTTCTGACGTAGCTCCAATAAATTGATAGCCTATTCCAATGATCGGGTAAGCTGTAGGTCCGGGCATCATAGCTGATAACTTTTCAAATTGCCTATTGTGCCATTTGAAGTAACACCACATAACCACAAAAATAACAACAATTATATAAAGAATTATTTCAATCATTGTCAGTTTTAAATTGAAATCCAACTCGACTGAGTGTTTTGAAGAACGCTCTTCATAAAAAAAAAAAACATATAACCAAATATGATGCTATATTTGTCAATATTAGTGTCAATATATTTTCAAATTAAAAACGATGGACTAAATATCTATTTTCAGTATTATTTGGTTAAACTATTAATTGCAGATGTATTTTTATCTGTTAACTAATAAATGATTTATTGATAGCTACTACTCTTTTACTTATAGCATGTATCTACACGACAACCGAATAAAGCAAAAATAATTAATGGTTTGTATTCGATGACACTTTATATTGATTTGCATAATGTCAGATTATATAATAGTGACATACAAATGATTATAATTTCATTCATGAGAATTGTAAATTAGTTTATAAATATTTGAGTCCCCGATAAAAAGCTTACAACCATGTACTGTGTAAAGTGCTGCAGATTATTTTTAAAGTACGTAAATTGGGTCCCTCACCATTTTTAATAAGACATCTAATATTAGTTCGAAGAGTCAGGGAACAAAAAGTTGAAAAAATAATGGACAATAATACAGCATATTAAACTAAACATAAGAAAAAATGAAAGAATTGAGAGAAAAAATAAAAAAAGTTGGCTTGACTTTGTGATTGAATTATCATATATTAATATCCTACCTACATAATTTTTCCGTTAAATATAAGTAACATTTTAATAATTTATTTTTGATCATAAACATCATAAACCATAAAAAAAAAGTAAGATTATTAATTTATTAAAGATTATATTATATTTTGTGTCAAAATAGGTAGTGAGTAACTCATATAGTAAAACTGTATTATATTATAGTAAATAAATAGTAAATTTAAATGTGTAAATACTATTAATTTATTTTATTTTTATTTCATAAAATATGCTATTATTATACTATTATTGTTAGAATTCAATTGTAGATATTAAGTTTGAAGGTGTCGTAATGACTCAATACATACATCAACTCAGAAAATAAATATGTAATGTATGTAAGTAAATATTCTCTCTAAGCGCATAGGACACCGCATGACTGTAATAAATTACAGTGCAATTTATTGTGCAATTATTCAACATGACTCGTGTTAGTTATACTAGGTGTAACAGAAAGACGTGAAAAATTAAATAACTCTTGTTCAAATCAATACGTTATAATTGTTTTATGAATAATTTATAAACACTTGTGCTACGCAATAGTAGGTACGGTAATAACATTTATATTTTAAATTTTTTTAAATTTAAAACTTAAAATAAAAAAATTCAATAAATAGCAGATTTGTTAATCTAATATTGGTACAAATGTTAATGGTAAACATGTTAATTCAAGTTACAGAATTTATTTTTTTAAATATCAATTTTCTTTGAGAATAAATGAATTTGAAGTTTAAACCGTAATAACTTTTTTCAATATATTTATCTTCTAGGCAATTCCAGGCGTAAGGTTTTTATCATACATATAAATATAAATATAAATATATTTTTTTTTTATTTATCAGAATGTTATGTTACATCCTGCATGCATAATAATATACATTAAATATGTCAGTTTTTTCGGTATACCTACATCTGTGATATTGTCGTGCCATTTCATTGTAAATATTGGTACTCGTTGAGTAATGTTTTTTCAAATTTGTATCTGAATTCAAATATATAATGTATCTATAGTACTTACCTAGAGCTCTGTAGTATTAATATTTTATTTATGAGATTTTAATTTATAGGAATAAATCTACCTTATTAGCATTTATTTTATTAACACATATTAAAATACATACAATTTTTAGTATTTGTTATTTTGGTGGAATATTCTAATAACATGAAAAGTAGGAATAAATATTTGTTTATCTTAATACCTCGAGTCTTCTGCTATTATTATATTTTAGATGTTATTTATAAAAATAGTTGATTTTAAACAGAGTACCTAAAAATTATTTCAATATTTTTAATTTGTTTTGTCCTTAAATGTTGATAGAAAATATTTTCACTCCATCAAAATACAGAAAATTAAATGCAAAGCTCCTCAAAATGTGTTAATAAAACTTCCTAACAATATTAATGATACATAGGCACACATTTTTTCTAAACATTTGAAGTTCAAATGTTGACAAAATATGTCAAAATCACAAAAATCGGCAAATTATTTTGTAGTTTAAAATGTATAAAATGCTCAATTATGTATCTAATGTCTAAGACTTGGACATTTAATACAAAGTTTCTCATAAGTAGTTTATTGTGTAACAAAAATTTAAAAGTATAAAAGCAGAATTTATTTTATGTACCTACAATAATTATAGGTGCACAAAATTATTCATTTAAACAAAGAATAGCAATTTTAGTTTTTCTGTTGTAATAAACTAAAATAAATAGTTGGCGGGTATTTGAAACTCTTGTCACATTATTTTATTTTTTAAACACAATTTAAATTTCAAAACATTTCGATAGGTAATTATACTGTGCTAATGTGCTATTGCCTATCTGTACCACCAACACATTATTCACACCGTTCTATGAAGCATATTGACTCAAAAGTTAATAAAAGTTGTTAATTATATGATCAATATATTATACTATTATAATAATAAAATATTAATAATGTAATAAATACAATGTTTTTGACAAAAATGAATTCAACCCACCAACTAATAGTAAAAATTCAGGGCTTGCAAACGTTATAATAACGTTATGATTATAACGTTATATTTGATAAAAAACGATTGAAATTTGTAAACGTAATTATAACGAAAAACGATAAACATAAATAAATAAATAACACAAAACAAAACGTAACGTTTAACAAAATATATTATGTATCATTAAACAAAACATAACTCAAAACGGTATATATTGTATTCCATTAAACGAAATAATTAATTCCCAATTATTTAATAATACTTAGTAGTATTAAATTATTTATTCAATCCAAGAATTAATTTTATTCCGTATCCGGCCTATCCAGGAGATCCCGTATTAGATATTATTTTAAAACTTAATACGAAGTTATTAATAGAATAATTTAATTACCAATACCTAATAATAGTGATGCTCTGATAATATTGTACTGTACTATCTGTACTACGGTCGAAATTTATACCACTCAAGTTATTCAACTATTGTGTTCGGTGTTCAGTTTTCTCAGATTTATTCACTCGTCAGTGTTTGTCTAATTGTTGTCAAATGTTTTTTATACGTTTTAGACCAATAAGCGGTAGTAAATTGCACATACTTCGGAATGTCCGATTTAAATTATTAATACATGTATGAACTCTTTGACAAAATATCTAGGCTTTTTAGGAAGTCGATTTTTGATTTTAAATTTTAAAAGCCCTTAAAATTTAGATATTTTTTTCAAAAATCTCATGAAATATTTGCATTATATTTGTATTTATTTTGAGCATATCTGATTTTAAACCAAAAAAGTGATTCCTGAAGAGCATAGTCTAGAAGATTATAAATTCAACAGTTTTTTTAAATTTCAATTAAACTTCAGGAAGTATGTTTAATTTACTACCGCTTTTAGCAGTTTTTATAGTTAAGCATACAAGAATATATTTCGTTTTTCGCTATGCATTGACATGTGCGTGCGCGTGTGAGAATAGCTAACGGCGGCTCGGCGAGCAGCGGCGGTTGCTCGGTGCGGGAGACATCGATTCTTGGAAACAATTAGTGGATAAGGATTACTGGATAGGTATAGCAAAATCACTAATGGATAATAATAATAATCAAATATTTCTATAATAATACAACACATATTATATTAGGAAATATAAAGTTATACCGCCTATATGGCTATATGAATCATTTGATTTCAACACTACACTCCGATCAGTAAAGTTGTCTGTAAAGTGTCCAGTGTTTCGTGTTTTTTATTCATTATTTTAAAAAATGGGTAAGGACTGGCGTTTTGGCAGAAAAACTAGGCGTAAGTTAAGTGCATCTAAATTAAAAAAACACAGATTGAACAATTTACAAACGATAAAAAAAAAAAGTTACAAAGATCATAGCTGCGTTGTTCAGGTAATTATATAAACACATATAGAATTTAGAGTAATATTACTATTTTAAATATTGAAGAATATTCAGTATTATTTTATTTTAATTGTGACAGGGAAATGCTTTGTTTATTTTAAATTGTATCTATCGTAATTCATACTATAGGCTGTCTACAGCATTTTTATTAATTTTATTGTATTTTTTAAAATTTAACTAGGTAATAGCTATTATGATAATATCATAAAAACGGATGCCCGTATGAATGTGTAGCATAAATATAGAAACACATTATAACGATAATAATCGTTTCTTTTGATTATTATCGTAGTTCCAGAAATTCGTATTTTGGATAATGGGCGGGTGGCAGTATGATAAAAACGATAACGGATTACACACACTAATATTAATTTACTACTCACACATAGACAAAGCCAAAATGTTCATGTCATACAAATCGCCTAAATATTACTCCTTAAAACATGATACGCTGGAGCCCCCTTAATATTTATATTTTATACTAATATACTAATAGTTTTAACGTGTATACGTTTTCTTTATATTAGTTTAACCCATTTAATTAAATAAATAAAATTAAACAATACCTTCTTAAAACTCAGAATAGGGAAATTATGTCCCCCAAAAAAGGTCATAGTCGTATACTTTTAAATTGCGGCCTGTGTACTTTTAAAACAGGTATCTAAATACTTTTAAATTTTAAATAACGATAAACGCAAAAATTGTATAACGTTTTAATTATGAATAACGATAAACGCAAAAATTATATAACGTTTTAATTCTGAATAACGATAAACACAAAAGTTGAATAACGTTTAAATTTTGAATAACGATAAACTCAAAATTTGTATAACGTTTTGATTGTAAATAACGTAAAACAAAATTTATTTTTCAAATGCAAGCCCTGAGTAAAATAAATTACTATAACAGCAATATAAAGATATCATCCACAATTCATGTATTACAATATAATATAATATTGTAAAGATATGTTTGAATAATCTTCTTTTTTAATCATATAGTAACCAAATGGGTTTAATAATTTTCTATTATAAATATTAAAATCTCTGCCGTCTGCCACTATTGGTAAATCTATCCAATGCAAGTGAGTAAATTGAAACTTGAGAATATATCAAATAATCTTACATTTTTTCATATAACTGTAAGGGGAGGGGTATTTAAAACAAAAAAATAATTAATACAGAGCGTATCGATGATTGATAGAATCCGTTACCGGGAATGATCCGACGTGAGGAAGTGTATTTGACAACAAACTTATAATCGTAAAAATAATATGATTGCTTGCGACCCGTTAGACCTCAAGCCAATACACACGACACACACAATTTAATACATAATACTACAATCCAACTAGAGCTTACTATTTCACTTGTATTTAAATACGCGGATGTAGGTGTATTTAATAACACTGATTTTCGGGTATAATGAAATACATGTGTATTTAATAAGATGGATATTTTCAAAATCATAATATATTCATACAAACTTGGAAAGTACTAGAAATAGTTTAAATTAACTTTATTACAAGAATATTAAATAATCTAATAAAGTCAATAAAATACAATATAAGCAACAATAATAACTTATATTTTTTTTATATTAAATATTACCTTTGGTTTGGTTGCTGTTTTAGATACGATATAATGGATATAATGTTTCATAATATAATAAACTTTACATAATTAACAATCTAACAACAAAATGTTTTCTAAATTATAATATAAGTGGGTATACATCAATTTTTAAACGTATGTAACGTAAATTAATAAATATTTGAATGTTTAATGTTTTGATATAAAAAAACTAAAGTGTTTACATTTTCTGTCAACAAACAGTTCCTTTTTGGTGTAACGATATTTCCAGCAGTTGAAAAACATCTTTCAGAACTGAAATAAACCTATTATTTCTAAGTATTTTTATTGCACGGTCGGCTATGATTGGATACTTTGTTGTGCATGTATTCCATCACTCGAAAGGATCTGTGTCAAATCTAAGCTGCGGTTCAGCTAGATAACTTTATAATTGCATTTTTGGATCATTTATGTCAATTATTTCATCACCGTAGAGAAACTCCATGGCACTTTTATGTAAAGTTTTTGGTTTTCAGTAGTTGGAACAAATGGATGTGAAGTTTCTGGTATATTTTGCAACTTTAAACGAATTTTATCTCTTGACTCAATTGCCTAGTGATCTAAACCGAGAAAAGATGATATTTGATTTACGCATACAATGTTGGATGAGGTGCATTCGACAGTAAAGCGGTCTTTAATTTCTGATATTAATGTTTGCTTAAAATGTATTTCAAGTTCATTATCAGTATCAAGTATTGAAGAATGTTTTGGAATCACTTTATTTAATAGTGGTCTGACCATTGACACCGGAGAATGTTTTTCATTGCAAAACAATGATGTTATTACTTAGAGTCGTTTTAGGTACTTGATGAGAAAATCTGTCATTGGCCGTTGGCTTACTGTAATCTCCAACTTTTGTGCTAACTTTTTATTCAATTGTGGTGATTCGATCAGAGTCAAAACATTAGATAATGAACATCGATTTCGATATAACCGATCTAACATCATAAAGGTTGGATTCCAACTAATTATTCCATACCTAGTTGTTCTTGCTTGATCTCTAAGGCGTGTTTTGCTATATTAGAATGTCTAAAATGCCTTACAAGATTACTATACTTTTTGACTAATAATTGTAAAAGTTGTGTTGTTGCAAAGTCTTGTTTTAGTGATTTATATATAGCAAGTCGAAGAGAATGAGCTGCACATGTGAGTATGTGACACTATACATATTTGTACCATTAGGTATTAATACAATTCCATGAATTATATTCCTAATACTTATTATCTGTTATAACAGCCATGATTTTTTGTCGATTTTCCATTTATTTAATGTGTTTTCCAGTTGAATTGATAAGTTTTCAGCTATATGCAGTTCTTCCATTTCATGCGTGGTAAGGGTATAAGAGATAACATTCCAATGTAAATCAATTATACGAGTAGTTACAGTAATAAACGAACCCTGAGGTGATGAAGACCAGCCGTCAGTTGTACTGACAATACTTTTAGACTGACTTAAATTGCCCTTTATTTTTGTTTCAACATTTTTTTCAAATTTTTTATTAGAACTTTTATTGCTTCTCACTTACAAATTTCGTAATTGGGTTCAACGACATCCATATATTTTGTAAATCTCATGTTTGAACAAAGAGAAATAGGTAATTTATTCATCGCTATTAATTTTGCTAATGATTCGTGAATCATGAATTAGTTCTGTTCGTTCACAACTGCACGTGGACTTATAATACTTAGATGTTTCAACATTTGATATATTACAACGTCTTTTACGTTTTCGACTTAGTAGCAAGGTCGTGTGTTCATCATTTAAGTTATTATCATTAACTAGACTTTTGACAGATATAATAATATATCTATTATCGATGTCATTAGTTTCTACTTGAGTTGGAGACTGATTATGTTGGACAACTAAAATCGCGATTGAAATAATAAATTTAATAAATTCTAATTTCTAGAAATACTTATAATTTATATTATTCTTGCGTTCCTAAATTTCGTAAACGCTTTTAAGTTCTACATAATATTTCAATGATTATTAAAATAATGTACCTACATAATTAGCAAACAATAATAGTACTTTGTTGATTCAGTGGAATAAGAATTTGTTGGCCACTAATTATGTATACATTTCAAGTGTCGACCCAATGATCCTGTACTTCCACCGACATATGCAAATTAACTTAGATCCATATTACAATAGCCTTTATCTCCGGCACGCTTCGTATTCTGCCATTCCCAACTTTTTGATTTTGACAAATTAAAATGACAATTTTATCGTAACTATTAAAAATTATAAAAATAGCTTATACCGATTTACAATTCGCAGCAAAATCTTAGAGAATAATAACTGTCAAGTGTTAAGTGGTGAATGTACAACTGATGGAAATTTGTTCATTGTTGAATTTTGCAGTATTATTATTTATTATTTAACTGTTAAATTAAACATTAGGTAAAACTTCCTTGAGGATAAGTGTACACCATCGTAGACTAAACAATGGGTTTTTTGGTAGGACAAAATTAACAGCATAAATAAAAGATTATTAAAAATGTTTTTTATATTATAAGTTAAATTTTGTGTTTTTTTAAATACCCTCAAAACTAAGAAAAAACCGTGTAATTATATTTATATATGAGTGTCCGTGTACTCGTTAAAAAAATACAGGGGTAAATACATGGTTTTAAATACACGGGTTCTAAATTTCAAATTCAAGTTAACGTAATCCGTGTATACGTGTACTTTTAATGCGTGGAACACGATTGCGGACGATCACTATATGTCTGTGTGACAAAAGATATTATTTTGTAACCAACAAATTACATGATTCCGGTCGAAATTTGGGAAACGTTGCCAAGTTGTGCATCGAAGTTTTCCTACAATGATTATAAATTTTATGATCGGCTTATCGTTTGGATATCTAGTATAGACTATAGCACGGTGTAAGATATATACGTAATTACGTAAAATAAATGTACACAATAATAATAAGAATAATAACACAAACACAAATTATGATAAGTGATGATAGATTTATATTATTTATAATAACGTTGGTGTCGAATTTCTATAGTCCACAATATTAAGATTATAAAAATAGGTTAAAAATCAAAGACTTAAGTGTTCTAATTAAGCGCTTACTGTACAAATTCATTAAAAGCACACAACAATAGTACAATTAAATATAGCGGACAAGTGAACAAGTGGTCAATTACGCTCTGTGTTCGCTTCTTGTTTCCTTTGGAAATAATTAACCGTTTTTTACGTTTTTAAGCTCGTTAAGTTTATAAAAAGTGCGCGAATGACTGGTGTCGTTGTTGAGTCAGTCTTCCTAATATTTCTTCACTTAATGTTAGTTTTTTAATTCTGTTATACTACGTGAACGTGATAAGGTAAAACCTAATAAATTCACTTTATCAGTTAATTACGGCTTATCGACTAACGATAAGTAGCGGCGTCCCGCATCTGAATTTTTCTTGATTAGAACACGGCACGTGTCAAGGCCAACACATATAGCTGCTTTTAGCGTCTGGTGTAATTTAATTGGCCTATCTACATTTTCAAAGGCGTCTTATTTTATTTTAATTAATTTTGAATATTTGCTTATTAGTTAAACTTTTAGTCGTTTAACGCAATGGCCCAAAGTAATGATCTACTTTCTACTGAGCTGAATAAGTGGACAAAAAGCATGCTCGTTGACTTCATTATTACTCAATCACTACCTACTGGGGTGAAATTGAGCGAGGAATTGTCAACATTCTTAAAAGGATCTTCTTCTAACCCTACATCGCTATCTTCTGAGAACTCATTAAATGTGGCCACTATTCTTCAATCTGTTGTCGATGAGCTCAAATCTGTAGCACTTAGTAACTCTAAGTTACATGATAAGCTAAACCGTCTCAATACGACTGCTAAGGTTACCACTTCTCCTAATTTAAACACTGGTTCAAACAATCTACCAACTACTTTACTCTCCAAGCTGAATGCGGATACTCATTCTAGACAGCCTGCAATCCAATCGACTACTAATTTATCCTCGTCCATAAAATCAAAATTTATTGTTGGCTCTCATAAAAGTGTATCCTCCAAGTTGTCTTCAGTGCCAGTGCGGAGGCATATTGATATCTTTGTCTCAAGACTTGAGCCGTGTGTAACGACCACTATGCTTGAATCTGAATTGTTCAATAGCTACTCAGATGTGACCATAAATAAATTAGTGACAAAACACCCATCATATTCTTCATTCCATGTGCGCCTGCCTGCGGAGAAGCTTGATGAAGTCCTCGAACCTACATTCTGGCCTGATGGCGTAATGGTCAAACGCTTTTGGGGTCGTCTTACGCCCGAGATGATTCTAAGCGACACTCCAAAAAACTAATTTCTTCATGTACGCCTATCTGTGATCCTCCTGTTGATATACACGCTTATAATTATAATAGTAAGGATTATTGTTTATGTAGTGATTTATGTACTTGTAACCATATTCTCTTAGGTTTTTATCAAAATTGTCGTGGGTTAAGAACCAAACTAAGTAGTTTAAAATGTAATGTCGCTGTTTTTGATTATGTTTTTATCTGTTTCACTGAAACATGGCTATGTGACAGCTTCTATGATAGTGAACTTGGTCTATCCAACTACATCATTTATAGATGTGATAGAAATAGTTTAACAAGTAATTTTTCCAGAGGTGGCGGCGCTCTCATTGCCATTCGTAGTGACATAGTATCTAATTTAATTTACACTCCAGCTACCAATGTTGAACATCTATTTGTTAAATTTAATTATAATAACATCAACTATGTAGTGTGCTCAGTGTACTTTCCTCCTAATTGCCCGCTTTCTGCTTATGAGTCTTTTATTTCCGCTGTACAATCTGTTCTTCCCCTTCATCCAGAATGTGTATTCATTTTTTGTGGTGACTTCAATTTGCCAGATATTATATGGTCCAATGATGATTTTGGTTTACTTTACAATACGGTTACTAATCCCAGAGTTCAATGTATCCCTGATGCATTTGCGTTCTTAAACTTTTTCCAACTAAATGATATTCAAAACTCTTTTGGTGTTGTCTTGGACCTTGTGTTCTCCAATGATAACAGAATCTATATCTCTAAAGCCGTAACTTCAGCAGTACCTTGTGATCTCTACCACCCGGCTCTTGATATTATGATAAAGTTGGATAAACTCTCCCCTTTACTTGATCGTTCCCATAATTATTATGACTTCCGCCGTGCTCCCTATTCAAAAATATGCGAATTCCTAAACTCATTTAATTGGTTTGAGACCATAATATCTCTCGACGTTGACGAAGCGGCTAAGGCAATTTATGACGCTTTGCACTTTTGCATTTTAAACTTTGTTCCGGAAGTGTCTTATATACCTTCGACATTCCCGAAATGGTTTTCAAAAAATCTTAAGCATATTGTTTTAAGCAAGAAGAGGGCACATGCCAAGTTTAAAGCTTCACGCTGTCCCCTTGATTATGCGGAATTTTCCGCACTTCGTGCCTCTTACAAGGCAGAATACAAGAGATGTCATACTGCCTACCTGTCTCGCACTGAGTCAATGCTAAAATCTAACCCCAGGTCGTTTTGGGACTTTGTCCGTGTTAATAAATCTAGCAACGAAATTCCCCACTCAGTACATTTTGAGAATTTACAAAGCTCGGGTACAGAATCTGTCTCTAACTTATTTTCCCATTACTTCAATACAGTCTATGTTCCTCCTTTGTCTAATGACCATTCGTCTCCTTTTTTGTTCCATGACCTACCTAGCACTTGTTCATTCGACATCGATGATGTTGACGCTGGTCTAGACGCACTAAAAAATGTTAAGTCCGTAGGCCCCGACGGCTTGTCAGGTATATTCTTATACAATGTGAAATCTTCATTATGTTTTCCACTGTGGCTACTTTTTAAGCGTTCAATCGATAGCGGAGTTTTTCCCTCTTCTTTCAAGATTAGCTCTGTCACTCCTATTTTTAAATCTGGTGATAAAGCTGATGTCAAAAATTATAGACCTGTCTCTATTTTGAGCCACATATCCAAACTGTTTGAACTTCTAGTATTGAGAAGTATTCAATCGCCAATTAACTCTATTCTAATCGACGAGCAACATGGGTTTAGACCTGGCCGCTCGACCACTACTAATTTACTCGTTTTTAACAATTTTGTTATGAAGGCTGTCGAGAAGCACATCCAAGTTGATGTTATTTTCACAGACTTTACTAAAGCCTTCGATAGAGTCGACCATGGCTGCCTAATCGAGACCCTATACAAAACTGGGTTCGGTGAACCATTGTTGTCTTGGTTCAAATCTTATTTGTCAGACAGAGTCCAGTGGGTAAAAGTGTTCGGATGCAAATCATCCGTCTCAAAGGTCTCTTCTGGAGTTCCTCAAGGAGGACATTTATCTCCAATACTGTTTTCTTTGTATGTAAATGGCATCAAGGAAATTGTCAAAAACTGTGAACTTCTCATGTTTGCCGACGACTTGAAGCTCTTTAGGAAAATTGATAACTTATCTGACTGTTCTACGCTCCAGAATGATCTCAACAACCTGGTCTCCTGGTTTAATAATATTGGTCTTCAGTTTAATGTAAACAAATGTCATTCCATGTCATTTTTAAGACACCGCTCCCCTATCAACTATGCTTACTCCATCAATGGTTCTAGTGTAACATCGGTTTGCAGTAAGAAAGACCTAGGTATTATCTTTAATTCCGATCTCAATTTTCACTCCCACACTGAAATGATATGCTGCAAAGCCTTAAAAACGCTTGGGTTTGTAATGCGCATATCAAAGGAGTTCAATCTATCTTCTTCATTAAAAACTATATACTGCTCATTGGTCCGTTCACTTTTAGAGTATGCATCGGTCCTATGGGACCCTTATACGGTATCTGACTCATGTCAATTAGAACGTGTTCAGAGACGGTTCTTATCTTGCGCAGCTTTTCTCTTAAAAATAAATCATCCTCCCCACGACTATTTCTTAGTTATGCAGGAACTCAGCCTCATTTCACTGGCCGACAGGCGAGTTAACGCTAACATAGAGTTTCTGAATAAACTAGTTGATGGTCGTATAGATGCTCCCTCACTTCTCTCGATAGTCAATTTCAAAGTTCCTTCCCGTACTACTAGATACCATGCTCCTTTCGTTGTTCCTGCGCACACTACCAATTATGGCAGAAACAATCCGTTAGACCGCATGATGCGGCTGGCCAATGAGAGCACCGTTCATCAAAACTGATACATTTATTATTATATATTTTTATATTTGTTATATTATCATTATTATACTTATTATTCTGTAATTATTATCTTATATAAATTTAATTATGTCATTGTATTAATTATTTTAAATTATGTATTATTGTATTATGTTAAACTGTTGAATAGGGCCCAGCCCGTTAACAAATAAATAAACAAATAAACAAATAAATAAGTAAAAAAAAAAAAAAAATTAAAAATCAAAAGACAAGCGTTCATTGCTCAATATAAACATATGAATTTATTTATTTTTTTCTCTCGGTAATGACAGCAAATTGTTTCTAGGCATTACGTTGTTTTGGTGATTTGTAAAATCATTATAGCTTTGAATAGTTAATTTAATTCTATCTAAATCCTTTTTTTTTCACCAATTTTTCTGGACCTTTGTTTTATTGAAAAAATTATCGTCAGAAATTACTTATAACATACTACAATTAACACACTCAGAATTCCCACATTCCTAGATTATCGAAGTATTATTTATACATTTGGCAACATGTGACCGCAATCGTGTCATTTTTGGGGGTCCATTTGTTGAACTATAAAGTTCGCAATCGTGTTATTTTAAAATGGTCTCCCTGATAAGTAACGTCCACAATCGTGTATCACGATCACCGCTTTTTATACCTAGGAATTCGTTAGCCCTAAATCCAACAAGGATCTGAGGCCGACAGTTGTCCTGATAAGTACTATCGTAAAAAACCGAAATACGGCAACGCACCGAGGTAGATCGCGACCGGCCGAGCGTACCACCACGCGTCGATACCCGGACGGCAGGCGGTAAAACCCAACATTTTGTAAATTTGTGAGCTGCTTGGTCGTCGGCGTCTCTCCGACGTCCGTTTGCTGATCACGTACGACAACGAAGCTCCGTGACGACGACAGACTTCGTGTAGCGTCCTGGCTTCCCCCGCGATCTCGGCTGGGGGGGCGTTACGAATCAGGCAATTGCGCCCGAGGGAGCCGGGCCGCTCTCTCTGCGGCATTCGTCAACACGAGTCACTTCACGTCAGGCGCGCGCCAGTCTGCACACCTCGTGCCCACGCACTTACCGCGGTCGGTCGTACGTCGAGACCCTAGCGGTCGCGGTCGCTATAAAAAACCGAGATACCCGGTTGATCCTGCCAGTGGTCATATTATGCTTGTCTTAAAGATTAAGCCATGCATGTCTCAGTGCAATCCGTATTAAGGTGAAACCGTGAAAGGCTCATTAAATCAGTTGTGGTTCTTTAGATCGTACTCAAGTTACTTGGATAACTGTGGTAATACTAGAGCTTATACATGTCGACAGAGTTCCGACCGCCGCAGCGCCCTCGGGCATTGGGCGCGAGAGGAACGCTTTTATTAGATCAAAACCGGCCCGTCACGGAGCGCTTCGTGCGCGTCTCGATCGCGGCCCACGCAAAGACCTGGTGACTCTGAATGACTTCGAGCTGATCGCACGGTCTCTGTGCCTCTGTCTGCCTTATCAACCGTCGACGGTAGGTTCCTTGCCTACCGTGGTGGTAACGGGGAATCAGGGTTCGATTCCAGAGAGGGAGCCAGAGAAACGGCTACCACATCCAAGGAAGGCAGCAGACGCGCAAATTATCCACTCCCGGAACGGGGAGGTAATGACGAAAAATAACGATACTGGACTCATCCAACGCGTTGCGCGGCCGTCGGGGTTCGATGACGGTGGTCGCCTACTCCAATCTCGCTGAGCTGTGCTCTTCACCGAGTGCCGTCGGCGGGCCAACGCGTTTACATTGAACAAATTAGAGTACTTAAAGCAGGCTCAAAGCACGGACCTTAGGGTCCACGATGGGCCGGAATCGTCACCGCGCGGGCTTAAGGGCGCGCTGGCGGCGCATCAACAATGAACGCGGTGATCCCGCGGCAAACGATGTGGGGTCTTGGAATCGTCTGCAGACGACTTAAGTACCGGGCGGGGTGTTGTACTCGGCAGAGCAGTTACTACGTTGCCGGTGCATCCGAATTGCATGCCGTCTCTTGGAGGGGTTTGTCCGAATTGCATGCCATCTCTTAGAGGGGTATATCCGAATAAATAACTTACTTTTCAACTGGAGGATCGGGATTTTGTTACATTACAATAAAACATATAAATATTGTAGGAGGTGACACTGTGAATAAGAATCGTAAAATAAAACTTGTTTTTTTTCATCGACAACAAAATATTTATGCGGATAAAACCGGACAAACGGGACAAACCCCTACAGAAAACGGCATGCAATTCAGACATTTTTTTTTTTGGCATGCAATTCGAATGCAGCCTATAGGCTGCGATCTGTTAAGATTACCCCTTGCCTCGGGGATTCGTCTTGTCAGTTGGACAGGACCCCCAGTGACACCGATGCGTGCACGGCTCGGCCCACCGGTCGAGTTTGAAGCGTCGGGAGCGCACACTGACCGTGCGTCGCGATGGGCGTTTGTCGAGCGGACCGCCGGTCTGTCGACCACGCTGGTGATCGTCTTTCGGGAGTTGGTCGTTCAGACGACCGACGCATTGGAGGCGGTCACCGGCGCGGTCGATCGGCCGGTGGTTCCGTGACGCCTTTTTTTTCAATTCCGATTCGCCACTATACGCGGCGACATGGTTATTTTCAATTTTCTTTGAATAATTGATTTTTTTCAAATTAATATTATTTACATAAAACGTACTTTTTTTCATTCATACACTTAAAATCAGGTGTGTATAACTATACATTTGTAATCAAAAATACATAATATGTAGGTACCTGGTACATGTACCTATTTATTTAATTAATCACTGTTTTTTAATGTTCCAGATTCGGCATTTTGGATATAACGATCTGATTCTCTAGATTTCTTGGAGATTGTCATAAGCGAATTCTACTGTGCTACAATTATTAGTCTAATAAAAAATATGATATTTTTTCAAGAAATTATTTAAAGGAAAATTGAATTAATCTATGACGATGATTTATATCATAGATGCCATAGTATGAATATTGTTTATAACCAATGAATAAGTATATCTGTGGTATTGAAGGTTCATTTAATATTAAATGTATTGGAATTATTTATAAAAATACATAATATACAAGCTATTACAGACAAAAATATTTGTACCAGTAAGAAGGATTAATTTTATAAAAATTATGAGTGATATCATAACTTAGCAGAGCATTCTTTTTTATTAGCATGTCTTATATTCAAAAATAAACATGGTGCACTAATTACTTTAATTTCTAATCAATTTTACATTATCCTGATGGCCCCTTATATTTTGATATTTTGTTTCATGGTAGAATCGTACAGGATAACCATGACCTATGCATTACAAAACCTAATTTTAACTTCGGTAATGACTGTTAATATATTCATGTCTGAATTTAAGTTAACATTTCCTGAAAATTTTGGGAAAGTTACTTACATCAACAACATGACAGTTTGGTTAGAAAATGGCTAAAATATGAATTTATATGAAAAAAATTACTGTAGGTACCTATTACTGTAATCATGTAAGAATTACTTACCTGTATTGGAACTACAAAACTACACCTATATTTTAATACTGATGAATAATATTGTTATTATGTTGATACATTATAATTTTGAGATTTTATGAAGAATGTTGATTGAGAAAAATTGTTGACTCTCAAAATAGCAAACGCAAGCTAAAAACCGATATTATTGACCCCTCTCCACACATATCAAACAAATGATAAAAAAAATAATTAATGGGTAATCATCAATCAACCCATGGAAAACCCCCTCACCAACATCCAGGCACGAAGAAGTAGTTATCACAAGGTCTCGGATTGGACATAACCGTCTAACACACTTGCACCTTATAACTAAAGAAGACTGCCCGACCTGTGAACTCTGTGATAAAGAACTGACAATCAAACACATCACACTAGAATGCCCCAAGTTCAACATCTCTAGACAAATCCTCGGAAATCCATCATCGATGAAACAAGCACTTGGAGAAGAGAGCTACAAAAATATACACAATTTCTGCACAAACATAGGCTTAGCAAAATTAATGTAATATAAAAAAAAAAATATTGTACATAATATACTTTACACTCCCCTTGTTATGCTTAACATAATGTCTCCCCATAAGATTAATACTTTATAATTTATCATAGGAAAATGACCTGAGATGTTGAAGCCTTTAAACCTAAAAAAAAAAAAAAAATATTTGCTTTATAAATAATAAAAATAAATACAATCATTTCTAAAATATATTTTTTTTAAATATCATTAATTATAAGTACCAATTAAAATAAAACATGAATCTACACTCTACTTCTTAGTCATCAGTTGTTACGAATTATGATAGATAAAGTCATAATTTTGAAACTATTATTAGCTGTATATCCAAATCCAGTAGTAAGTACCAATAGTATTTTAAATAATTCGAGGTTTTAATAGAAAACGTATTTGAAAACGATAAAAATAAAATATACGCATGCCTTGACCTAAGCACTTACAAGTAAACATACAGATACATCATACATTACCGCCTACAGAAAAACGTTTGGTACGGTCGGTATTATATTTCAACAAGTATTTGCAATAAATACAAATAAAGCTACCTATGTTATAAAACAGTTTATACGATCTATATATTTGTACATATTATTATACTTAGGTAAGCAGTGACTTAAATGATAATCGTTAGCTTGCAGGTACCTACGCGATTTAAAATATTACGTCGTCATTTAAGTTCATGAATTTTATAATAATGTAAAACGTCTAAGGTTAACTTTCATACAATAAAAAACGACTCCCTTAAACAAAACTCGTTGGCAGGCCTCCGACAAAGATAAGTCGATTGCCGATTGCCTGCTGATCGCTAAAACACTTAAGGCCCCTGCAAACTCTATTCATTTTTCATCAAATCGACCTTAGCGACTGACAAAAATTTAAGTACTTCTAGTTTTTAGATTTAAAAAATGTAAAGATGTTTTAATTGGTCAACAAGTCTACTTTGCATCGGTTGGACAATATTTTTTATATTTTTGATATTTTTGAAGATATTCAATACTAAAAATGTATACATTTATAAAATGTAAAATATTTATTATCGTCAAGAATTTTTCTAAAATTGAAAAAGTGCTCCGACCGATGCAAAGTAAACTTGTTTACCAACACAAACATCTTT
The DNA here is from genome assembly GCF_001856785.1 of Myzus persicae. Lineage (NCBI taxonomy): Eukaryota > Metazoa > Arthropoda > Insecta > Hemiptera > Aphididae > Myzus > Myzus persicae. The sequence goes on from NW_019104013.1 coordinate 70,656, forward strand.
ACATTTTTTAAATCGAACCACTAGAAGTACCTTAATTTTTGTCAGTGCGACGGCTATTTCACGTCCATAAATTGGTTTTGAATATTTTGATCTAGACATTGAATGACATGTGCGTGTGCGTGCGTGGGACCATAAATCAGATAAGAAATATCAATGTATTGTAAATTGATGCGGGTCGCAGGTGATGGTAGGGAAGTATACACACACTAATGATCATTTATTACACACACAAAGACGATCAGTAATCGCAGGAACGAAATAATTGCCTAAACACAACTCCTTAAAAATGACACATTTGCAGGGGCCTTAACAGAGCATCTCTTAATTATACGTTTCACTTTGGATATCACCTCCTCTTAAACTTTAATGATGTTTAAAAAAAATTAATGACTTGTGAATTTGATATAAGGTTCAATACTCGTATTTGTCATTTGAAAATTGAATATTTGGAAACTACAAGAGGCAATATCAGATGACCCAACTACGCCATCGACGCCACGGCTGCTCAAATCAGGTAACACACAATATATTTTATTCAAAAATAAACTTAATATATTAATAAACTTTCCTTATTTCTAACACTAATATAAAGAAACACTAAAATATCAGATTAATAAGCATTATTCTAGTGGCTTCTGATCTTGCTCATATTTTTGTCTCGTGGTCGAATCGTAACAGGATAACCATTAACACTTCTCATCAATAAACCTAATTTTAATTTGATATCTGCATATTTGATATCTGTATGTACGCTAAAATTTCTCAAGAATGTTGACACAGCTACTTTCATCGACAGCATGGCATATTTGGATCCTGTGGTTTAAATTGAAATATAATATAGTATTACAGTATACTTATTGGAATTGTATACCTATTAAAACTATTTTTCACAAATATTATAACTTTACCTATGCAACCCCTTGGCCCGCCGCTAAAAGGTATAAAGCTATATTTATGACGTTTAGAGACATTTTCTGGGCTGAATCTTTGAGGATCAAAAGTAAAAGGATTCGGGTACAAATCAGGACTATGATGTGTTCCTATTGGGGCTACAACACACGTTGTTCCTTTTGGCAGTACGTAATCACTTGAAACTTAAATACATTTAATTTAATAGTATTTTATTCACAAGCAAAACATTTTTAAATTCACTCACATATTTGAAGATCTTCTTGAGTTTCTCTGAGTAACACTGGCCCAACAGGGTATAACCGAAGGGTTTCTCTTATCACTTGTTCTAAGTACACAAGCCGAGTAGTGTCTTCAATAGTTATTATATGGTCATTGTCACCAAATACATCGTAAACTTCGTCATATACTTTATCCTAAAATATAAATTAAATTAATCAATAATTTCACTCCGAATTTCCTCAAGTCACCCAAGCCACTGCACATAATTTAAAAAAACATACATTATACTTATTGCTAAATGCTTATGTTATTTAGTATAGATTATAAGGTCTAGATTAAAAATAAAGAATTTAAAAAAAAATTAATCAACATAATATTTAGGTACACATAACATATGTTGTTTTGATTTCCATTCAAATAAAAACCAAATAAATAAAACTGTCTGTAAATAGCTTATTTTAAGTATTTAACATTAGTTTATACTGTAATCATTTAATATTAATTAGCTTTGAATTAGAGTAATTTATTAGTGAGTCACGGTGCCTTCAAGCATATTTTTGCTATTCATTAAATATATTGTACTATAATTACTTGGATATCTTGTTCTATAGCTAATATCAAAAGACAAAAACAGATTGTGATAGCGCTGGTTTCACTGCCCTGTAATTAAATTTATATATTTTATTCGAAACATTTTTCATACGTAAATTATAAAAAATTAACTTATGATAACAGGTATATTTACCCCTGTCAACATGGTTACAACCTCATCTCTAATATCAGAATCTGAAAAATTTTCACCATCGCTGTTCAGTTCAAACAATGTGTCCAAAAAAAGTTTTGATTGGTTTTCTAAACATTAATATACGTTATTTAGAGTTTATTGATTTATATTTTTAAGATTCTGATAGGGGCGATGAATGTATTAATTTACAATGATGCATGTTTTTATCTTTATTTTTTGGTGGCACTAAAAGTGCTTCAATTTTTCTTGTAGGAAAGTGAATTTAGTTGGTACTTTGGGCGGTCAAAAGTAAAAAGTTATTAATAGTTTCCAAAAGTATCAGGAAAAACAATCAAAAATTGAAGGAAAAATGGGATTTTTAACGGAAACCCAGTTTTCAATCAAATCAATTTTGGTTTTTGATGTAACTCCAAGTAAAAATATCGTTGATACGTGCAATTTTCACTGAATGTTTATATCTCAGTTTTCTATACAGAATAAAATTTTGAAAATATTGATACACTATTTATAGGCATATAAAATTTGTAATTATTTTTATTTTTCTTAAACTAATGTCAATAAAAAAAATTTTGCTCCGTTAAAATCTGTAAAAGTGTAAAATGTAATATTTTTTTTTTGGAAGTTTTCGTTAGTAAAGTTTAAAAAAAGTAGAGCTTAAATCCACAGTTATTTTTTATCAACGTTTGAATTTAGAATTTTGGCAAAATTTGTTAGGATCATAAAATTACCAAATTATTTTGATTTTAAATTTATAACAAATTTTCTTATTATTTCTATGATTTTAAAATTTAATTCAATATTACTTATATAATACGATTGTCTACTTTAGTGAAAAAAAATTGTTCTGAAATATCAAATTCAAGTCGAAATTCTCACAACTTTGGATATTGTCATATTGATTTGCTAAGTAGGATATTCTGTCATCAAAAAATCTAAAATAATTATTAGCCTGGTTTCTTTTTTTGAGTTTTTTTTATGTTCAAATATGGACAAAATTACATATTAAATAACCAAGAATAATGACTTATGTTATTTTGTCGTAAACTAAAATTTAATTATTTTAGCAAAAATGAATTTAACCTACTGCAGTACTCGTGTTTTAACAGTAAAATTAATTACTTTAGTCACAATATTATCATCAAGTATACTGAACTACTGAAAAATATCCTATACTAACATATCGTCGTTGCTCAGAATCGTTTTTCGTATACAATTATTTTATATCATTGAATTGAAATTTAACATCATACATTGCATCATATCCGCTTGTAAATATGAAACGTACTGTATAAGCAGAGCGACATCCACTTACCTGCATTTTTTTACTTTTTTAATAAATACAATAATTAATTACTAGTATTAAAAACATTTCAATATATTTACACAATTAATCGATTCTAAACAAAACGGTTCCAAAATAACTCACCGTTTTTATTGTCGGTAACGTTGATCTTAGCCTCAATTTCTTTTTTTCTCTGATCAAATTCACCTTTTTTCTCTTTGATTACCTAATAATGACAATAACACATAATATGCATTAATGTATTATTGTTAACAACAAGTCAAATGACTTGATTTAGTTATCCTAAAAATTTTCGCATAATATATTACGTCACTGCCATTGAAAAATTATATATTTATTTGTATTATGTATGTAAGGAAAGACACAAAAATATTATTTCATATGACATCGGATAAAATGATTTTTGAGTAAACCGTATTATTTTATATTTGCAGAGTACAAGAATGTTACTTAATGCCTAAATGTTGTCAAGCGTTAACATAACGCAAGTGTGCACCGGGCCTTAATCGATAAATGATCAAGTCATTTATCTATACATTTTATAAATTATTTTTATAAATTACTGCTGTTGTAACGAAGTGTCGTATAAGTTTGTTTTCATAAATATTATATAATTTTTGCATACATTTTTTCGAAATTAGGTTAAATTTGCTATTCCTAAAATTGGTGAAAAGTATAAACATAACACAGATGAAAACATAACAATGTTACCAATGATACCTTCAACATCAAACTTGGAGAAAAACAATTACAAAAAAAAAAAAAAACAGAAATTTATTGATCGAATATTTGATGACAATTCTTTAAAATTTGGATTTTACTCTTATAATATGGGATATAATGTGTTGGTTCGAAAACAGTGTGTAGTTTGTAAATGAAAGCTTAAAATCTTTAAAATTAATAAGACATTTATGTAACAGGTGAATACCCCCGGAAATACGTACACCCCGTTGGTACGATTTTCCTAGGTCAATAGTACCCCCGGTATGATAATCCTAGGAAACCTATACCTCCTTAGATTTCATACCGGGGTGTACGAATATCCTTATCATTTTATAACCCCGGTATAATTTTCCTATGATATCTCTACCTCCTTAAATTTTGTACCGGGGGGTACTAAAATCCAATGAATATTTAATACCTGGTTATATATTTCTAGTAAATTCATACTCACAGTTTAATACTCCTCACGATTTTTATACTGGCAGGTACTAAAATCCTAGAAAAATTGTGCCAGTGATAATATTTAAGTTGATAGTTTAACGCTTATTTTTGATGAAGAAATAATGGGACGACAATGATGAAAAAACAAAATATTTATTATCGTAACAAATATAAAAATAGATTACTTTTTATTAAATATAATTATTATTCGTGGCTTGGTGAGGCGCGGTCGTAAGTGCAATTTGCGGCAACGCTCTGAGCGTAAGTACCGGCCATCGTTGCTAACATGGGTGACCACCAGGGTTTTTAGCACATACTTGCCACACATACAAACTTGTTCCAACCAACCGTTCCTCACATACAGTACCAGACTAATGACCTTAGTATTTGAATCATTAATCCAAAAAAAAAAAATATTATTCAATAATTGTTATATCTAAAACGTATATTTATAATTTATTTGCATATTAAAAAAAAAACAAAAAAAAAATAAAAAACTAGTACTGGGAGTACTATTACCTAGGAAAATCATAAGCCCGGGGGGGGGAGGGGGGTATGAATATCCGAGGGTATTATTTTCCTGTCACACCGGGTCTACCAATATATTCGAAATTGCCACAAAATCAAATTTTCCAACTAAACAAAACTGGGGAACGGAAAAAAAGTCTCAGGGAAAAAAGTTATATTTTTATAAAAAAAAATATGTCATTGAATCGTATTTAAAAAATAACATTATATATATCACACAAAGTTAGAAAAAAAATAATTACATAAATATAAAAAATCCTATAGATATAGAAATTATAAATTGTTATCGCAGTAGCTTAATATTTTGACCTATAGATTTCAAAAAATCATTGAGTTCAATTTTATTTTCCCCAAAACGAGTGCATAAAGCATTTAATCTTCTTTCCATTTTATTTTTTTTTTTTTTTATTGAGTGCTCGCCCAGTTCATTTAATGCTAATTTTGGCAATTTTGCGCGGTCTGCAGCTATCTCATATCTAATTTTAGTAATTAGTTTCCAAATTGTTGGATGATTTTGTCCAACCATATGTGAAAATCGAGAGTTCCAACTTTCACATACATTATTAGTTCTGTGCCCGTCAGTCAATGTTGTCAAATTAACATTCCAAGTTGTAGAAGGGAAATAGTGGTAGGGTACGACGATATTGTACTATTATATTATTTTTACAAGGTCTACCTGGGCGAAATTTGCCATTTACATAGGTATGTATGGTTGAAATATAAAAGTAAATCTTCAGCTCCAAACGGGACAATATTTTTTAAGTGTGACATACCATCTTCAACAAACTCTATTGGTAGAAATGCTAACCCGTCTATCATACAACAGAAAAGATTGAACTCGTTGTCATTGCGATACCGATTCTCAAGACCCAGTTCTTGTATTTTTCGGTGGGTGCTTTGTGTGAGATGATAAAAACAACCACGGATATTTAAATGTTTACCTAAGATATTTTTTGCAGCTTTAATCACAGCAATTTCAAAATCCATATTCAAAAACGTTGGGTCTGGGTATAAATCTACTATTAGTATTCACTCATTAGTGATATACTATGTGTATATATTTCAAAATATTAAGCTACAACGATAATAATTTATATTATTTATATTATTATATTTATGTGATATTATGTGTTATTTTTTAAATACGACTACGATTCAATGACATATTTTTTTTTATAAAAATATAACTTTTTTTCCACCGAGACTTTTTTTCCGGGACTTTTTTTCCAGGACTTTTTTTCCCCGAGACTTTTTTCCTACCATCCTCAAAACTTCCTCTCAGACTTATTCCCAGAGACTCATCTCAACAACTCTCTTCAATTTTTTCCGTTATATGCTTCTGCTACTTCCGGTTCGAAGCAGCTCATTAATTCACAAGATTCAAATCTTAATTTAATTTTTTCCAAATTCCTCTTCGAATTAACCTCCATAATTAACTCATTTCTATCTGCCATATTAATAAACAAATAATCAAGACATTAACTTGTTGGTAATATTTTGTTATATAAGCGTATTGATTATTTGTGTTAATAATAGTGAATTGTTCATTAGTCTGTGTAACTTAAACGGCGATCGTAAAATCTCCCGATTTTATAGAAATGTTTTATGGACAGATTATTTCTTATTTAGCATTTACTATGAACAATATACCTACATCTATGTTCTAGAGTAAGGGGCATTTTTTCATATTAACCAATCATTAGACCCGTCACGTAATAAATATATATAATATTATGTATATTAGAGTCGTGCCATCGTAAGTCGTTCTAATTGTTACGTTATTTACAACGTACATAATAATAAAAGACCATACTGATTGTTGGATATTCTGTAATATTTTTTTGAAATCTTAAAGTCTAAAAGATATACTTGTATTGGAAATGTTTGCACTGTTTCGAAGACTCTTTGCTGTCCAGTGAGTTTTAGATACATTGAAAAAATGACTTCTGGATATAACCATGGTTTGTAAATTCGCATCCCATCTAAATCTGTTGCTCTAAAAATAGATATACATGGATTATAGATACGAATTTAATACAATAAAATATAGATGTAAACACAATTCACAGTATGAAGATTTAAAGAAAATAATTTTTTTTATTAAATTGCATACGAAATCAAATCATACTGAATGGTTATAATGTCTTATAGTAAACATAATGCGTTCTGACTTTATGATATATTATTCAAGTCCTTTTGACGTTTGGTATTCTTATTACCTTAACATTGCTTCTGCAAATTCACATTCATTTTTGTTTGATTGAGTGTCAAGATTGTAACCCATGGTGTTTTCTAGAAATAATAATGTATCCGCTGGTAACTTGATGATAATCTTAAATATCAAAGATTAAAATATTGTATCCTCACGACAAATAGTATCAAAGGCAGCTGGTGCAATATAGTCCCAGAGATCGAACGCTTGGGTTTCATTTAAATGTTTCTTGACATTTCTTATAAGAATTTGGTTTTTCTCGATAAATACTGGGAAAAACTGTTCTAAAAGTTTACCATTAAACAAGGGAGATATCATGCGTCGATGTTTCCGCCATTTATCAACTATAATCATTTTAAATTATTTCGAATTTTAATCAAAAATATATTAGATAATACATTTACTTGTAATAACAAAAGTAATTTTATTTTTACTTTGTACAAATAAAAATAGTTTAAGCTTTTGTAGTCAACTTACCTGGTGCAGTGAACAAGCCTTCACCAACAACATTTTTGAAAAAATCATATAATATGCCTTTCTGGAGTGACTTTGAACTATTCAAGACAATCTAAGAAATTTATTTTATAGGTCTTATTGACCCATATATTATGGTGATTCTTAAGTTATTAGTACATTTTTTAATTTAATGTCAAAAAGCCAACTATCTACTTAATTATATTTTTAATACTTACATCGTAAAAGGTTAGAAATGATTAAATTTGAGTTCGATTTTCATACATCATAAAGCTAATAATTATTATAACAGTGAAATTACAAAGAGCTTTTCTTGTACATAATACTATAGTTTTAATATAATGCATAATTATATCAAATTTCGTTGAAATCGTCCATGTAATTAGCATAATACATTTTCAATCGACATCAAATTTTTTTCAAAACCAAATCTCAGCAGGTTTTTAACACAGTATCTTAATAGTTTTAAAATATTTTTACCTGAATGTCTTCAGGTTTAGTGATGATAACTCCAAAATATGGTCCTAACCATACTCTAAAGTCTAAATGGTTCGAGATTATATTCTTTCTTATATTCAATTATTCTGCTCATGATCTCTGAAGAACATAAAATAAATAATAATATACATGGGGAGAATCTTCACTTCAGTTTTCTTCACTAATATATTATTATTTTTCTTACGTTCTGACGTTGATCCAATAAATTTATATAATACTCCAATGATCGGATAAGCTTTAGGCCCCGGTATTATAGTTGCCAATTTTTCAAATGGCCTGTTGCGCCATTTGAAGTAACACCACATCACCACAAAAATAATAACAATTATATAAAGAATTATTTTAAACATTTTCAATTTTCAATTCAAATCCAACCATAGTCGTATAGATGTACGACTATTGTAAATTACGCTTCTATTCAATAATATAAATTGTAGATGTATTATTTTTTGTAACCTTATAAATTATTTATTGATAGCTACTACTCTTTTACTTATAGCATGTATCTTCACGGAAACCGAATAAGCCAAAAATAATTAATGGTTTTTATTCGACAACATACGCCATTCTTGTATGTTGATTTGCATATTATCAGATTGTGTATAATGACATACAAATGATTATAATTGCATTCTTAAGAAATGTAAATTAATTTATAAAAAGTGTCTCCGCAAATAAGGTTACAGCAACGTATTACGTAATCTGCTGCCCGGGTATTTTGAAATGTACTTAAATTGCTTCCCGGGTCATTTAAAAACATATAATATTAGTTTTAAAAGTCGGGAACAAAAAGTAGGAAAATAATGGAGAATAAAACATACTATTGGGGGATGGAGTGGCCGAGTGGATAACTCGTCGGTTGCAACGCGCACCGTCGCCGGTTCGAACCTCGGTCACTGGCGGCACTTCTCTCCGTTCAGTCATGGTGTCAGGAGAGAGAGGCCGCCATCCCCCAACCGGGCATGTCAGAAACCTACGGGTGCCCACTAGAAATTCTGCCAAACAAACACACACGTGTTCCATAACCCTACAGTTCCAAAAACCATACAGTTCCAAAACCCTACAGTTCCAAAACCCTACAGTACCACAACCTACAGCTAATGGCCTCAGTTGTCGAAGCTTAAAAAAAAAAAACATACTATTATTAAACTGCATAGAAGAAAAAAGGAGAGAATGGTAAACAAAAATAATTATTTCTGTTGACTTTGTGAGGTATAAGGCAATTATTATGCATGCATGTGCCTACCTTTATTATTATTTTCGTTAAATATTAGTTACATTTAAAATTTTTTATTATACTTTTAATCATAAACATCATAAACAACATTGACAAACCAATATTTTTTCTTAAATTGTATTAAGTGTCAACAAAAAATAAAAATAAAAATAGGATTATTAGTTTAATCAAGATCATAATATTATATTTTGTATTAAAATAGCTGGTGAATAATTGATACAGTAAAATTGTATCATATATTAATTAATAAAGAGTAAATTAAAAAATGTAAAAACTATACAACACTTTTCATAACTTATATATATTTTTTTTTTATTAAAGAAATTACCCTCGGCAACTAGGCCATTGGGTAAGATACATTTTTTTTTTTACAAATATGTATTACATAGTAATATAAAAGGTTTAATAATAACAAAATATGTCTAGACTAAGTAATAAGAGTTTCAATTTAAAGTTGTGTTGTTCAGAAGGTCAAATGAGTTTGTTCAATCTTGTCTCCTGGAGGAAACACAAATATGTTAGGTGATGGCAGGACTGGTCCATAACATATATTATGAACGTCTAACTGTTGTAATTTAATTATGGATACTAAATTTGATGGTGTGTACGTCATTTTTTTTTAAATAACAGTAAGGACTCATGTTTAGGTGAAAAATATGTGACACTTGTAGGATCATAATTGTATTGTTATGTGCACTATAATTCTCGTCAAAAATTTGAATGGAATATCATTAATGTTTGTGCGATATCGACATATCGTTGATTAATTTAAAATGTTCCACCCGCCGTCTATATTTAGTAGTACCGTAGAAAAAAAAGGTACAATTATCTATCATGGTTCTGGCTAAAAAATGGAATTTCAACTGTTGTAAGTTCTGAAATCTCCATTGCAAATATCCTAAAAATATAGACTGTTATTACGCAACAACGTTACTATCAAGGTTGTCTCTTACGTTATTCAAGGAACAAAAATTAATAATTATGTTACGTAAGTACCTCGTGACTCGTCGATATATTATGCATAAATTAAAATAGAGTGGTGAGCAGTGTAACGACCTGTTTCTTAGTGTCTTGTACGAGTATACAGAGTACCGACTGACCGTCTGGCGAGCTTATATAATATGCTCTTGACAGACGGCGGTGTGGATGGTGACTTAACCGCGGACATCAACTCCTCCGAGAAGAAGTATGTGACTTTAATAATGATTCAATTAGTACAGTGTTCACTGTAAGCTCTTCGGACTGTTTTCAGCATGGTTGTGCTATTAATTGTGTCGCCACTTCATTTGTAATAATGTGTGCTATAGTATTGAATGTTCTATATATATTTTATAGGGTACCACTTATTAGTATTAGTAAGACTAATAATATTTAAACAAAAAATAATAATTACTTATATTAAAGGTATACAATGTATATGAAATATGACTTAGTGCCTGTTTAATGACTTAAATATTTTTAGTTACTTCATAAACTAATAGAAATACAATGGCACTTATTTTGAGTATTGTTGTGCCTTGGTAACTTACACTCGTAGGAAACACGTATCGTTATACCACCCTTACAGCCTGTTCAGATCCTGGAGGCCCTGTTACATGTATACGCCTCTCCAGGTGGTAAAACTCAGGTACAATTAATTCTGATGACGAGAAGCCCGTTCCTAATCTACTAGCTAGTCGTCAACTGAAAAGTCGAACGTATCATATTGTTTATTATTAGCTGTGTCATTTCAGTATTTTACACTGTTTTTTATGTGTTAATTCGTATTTTTTTTTATTTACATGGATATTATAACTTTCTCGTACAAATTGGGTTTGGTTCATTTGGGACTCGATTTTGACTATACCAGGTTACCACTCATTAAAATAGGTTCCAACTGTACCAGCCATAGAACGGCTATATAACGTTAAATAATAATTATTCCAAAGTGTACATAAATTAACCCTATTCTATAAACTCTATGTGGTAGGTATCTACACAAAATTGACAATATATTGTGTATTTGTTTATGCGACATCTAAAATTATGCGTTGTCAGTGATTTTTTAAAAACCTAATTTATCTGGCTATCGAATTATGACTTATGAGCTCGTTCCTATCTAATTCTCTGTAGTCAGAACTAAATTAGCACTCATGGTTAAGGCATTAAGTTATATTTTAATATTATACACTTTTTACAGTGTTAAATTATATTCAACCACCAACACCATTCCTTTTATGTAGAACCAGTAAACATAGTAAATATGTATACTAAGAGTAAGTCGCTTATTTCTTTGGCCACCCATTTATAGAGACTATAGATCTAGACTAGGAGCTCTACCTTAGAAATTGCAGGCTATAGGCAGAGAAGGTAGTTAATAAATACTAATATAGTAATATACGTTTAAGCTGAATAACTGAAATTTGATATAGGTAGTTACATAATGTATTGCTGTCAAGTATTTGAATTATTGTCGTGCGAATAAAATATGTTTACGATTCAAGGTCCAAAAATTGTTCATTATGTTACGTAATTACGTCTCGGCTCGTCGATACTTACATAAACTCAGGAAATGAATATGTGATGTTTATAGCCTCAACAGTTTCTTTATTGAGCATATGTTTTAAATACAAAACAGGGCTTGCAAACGTTATAATAACGCTATGATTATAACGTTATATTTGATAAAAAACGATTGAAATTTGTAAACGTAATTATAACGAAAAACGATAAACATAAATAAATAAATAACACAAAACAAAACGTAACGTTTAACAAAATATATGATATATCATTAAACAAAACATAACGCAAAACGGTATATATTGTATTCCATTAAACGAAATAATTAATTTCCAATTATTTAATAATACTTAATAGTATTCAATTATTTATTCAATCCAAGAATTAATTTTATTCTGCATCCGGCCTGCCTCTCCGGGAGATCTCGTATTAGATATTATTTTAAAACTTAATAAGAAGGTATTAATAGAATAATTTAATTACCAATACCTAATAATAGTGATACTCTGATAATATTGTACTATAATATGTGTACTACGGTCGAAATTTATACCATTCAAGTTATTCAACTATTGTGTTCGGTGTTCAGTTTGCACAGATTTGTTCAGTAGTCACTCGTCAGTGTTTGTCTAATTGTTGTCAAATGTTTAATATTTATATTTTATACTAATATACTTATAGTTTTAACGTGCATACGTTTTCTTTATATTAGTTTAACCCATTTTATAAAATGAAATAAAATGAATAAAATGATACAATACCTACTTAAAACTCAGAATAGGGAAATTATGTCCCCAAAAAAAGGTCATAGTCATTTACTTTTAAATTGCGGCCTGTGTACTTTTAAAACAGGTATCTAAATGCTTTTAAACTTTAAATAACGATAAACGCAAAAATTGTTTAACGTTTTAATTATGAATTACGATAAATGCAAAAATTGTATAACGTTTTAATTCTGAATAACGATAAACACAAAAGTTGAATAACGTTTTGATTGTAAATAACGTAAAACAAAATTTTTTTTTCAAATGCAAGCCCTGATACAAAAACACAATAGTAAGCTGAAATAACGTGACAAGTGGTGAAACGACCTGTCTCTAAGCGGCTTTAACTGCTGTCCTTGTATTTTTTAAATGTATGTAAATTGTGTCCTGGGTCATTTTAAATAAAACATACAATATTAGTTTGAAAAGTCAGAGAACAAAAAGTAAAAAAATAATGGACAATAGTACATAATATCAAACTGTGCATAAGAAAGAATGAAAGAATTTCGAGAGAGAAAAATTTATAAGGGTTGACTTTGTAAGGAAATTATCATACATTCATATTCCTAAGTGTATTATTTTTTCAGTTAAATATTAGTTACATTTCAATAATATTATGTGCGATATCAGAATTATTCACAATTCATGAATCCTAATTACGGCGGTTTCGCCGCCGGAGAATTGATGGATGATGGGAGGGTTTTTTTTATATATTATCATGTTTTGAACAAATATCTCCGGCCGGTATGTGAGTCTTACTCAAACAATTATTATTATGTAATTTGTACCTCGGCGTCTACGGACGCCGGTGTCCAATTTAGAGGTTTCCTAAATTACTATTATCATTGTGAGTATTATTGTGGTCAATTACTATCATTGCTGCTTCATATAAACCATGTTTTTATGGTTTATTTGCAAATTGTATGTCATGTAATTTCCCACCTAATAATATTTCAGTCCAAGTTCTATCCCGTTCGGCTTTATCAGCCCTAGCTTACAACAGTAAAATGTTTTCCCGTTTAACAAATGTATATTAAATAAATATATAAATAAATAAATAATTATTTATTTCCTTTTTTCTCTCTCTCTCCCTAATAACAAATCCACGGTGCTCCGTTTTAACAAGGTCTCGGCTCGAGGTCGGCGACCTTCCTGAAAGTTCAAGTCGACCATTGTGAGCTGTACAGACAGCTTGGCGTCTCAGCATTTTATTTTAATTATAATTGTTTAAGTTCTTTTGCGTATGTTGACATTAATAAACAGTGTAGTATTTTATAATATTTTGTATAATCTCGAACAATTAAATTTTAAATTCCTCTTGACTTGATAGTCGAATAATGTTTATACTTTGATTTCGTACTGTCGTATACGTAGATCACTTTGACGTGCACAATAAACGAACACATAATATTATAATCATATTTAATAAACACTGGTGTCTGGTGGTAACCTAGTCACCCGATCACCAACACTGACCTCTCATTTGTCTAATATACCATGACTTAAAATATATTGTCGTTTAATCTAGTTTTTGTTTTGCTGCATCTGCTAAAACTTACTGACTAAAATTGAATACTAAATATTGTTACATACGTATTTACTTAGCCTATTTAATATTTTTAATATTAATTATTTTTATAATTATGTATGTTACAACAGTACCGCCATAATAATACCTACATCATACGAAAATCCATAGATATGTATTTTATGTACCAATTAATAAATCGCGTATATCCTGTCCGGATTTATTACACTCCTCAAATGTCCAGGTTTCTCTATAAAATTCCCGTTCCTATCCTACGTTTTCAATTCCATTTCATACTACTATATATGCCTATAAGCCTATAACAACCCCTTGGGTCGTATTGCCAGAGAATGTAATGATTTAAAAGATTATGATTTGTTGCATAAGTCTCCCGTACGTTAAACCAAGTTCCTCTTAATATATTTTATTGTTGCTGTCGTGTTAAATATAGATTGCTTCATATTTATTTGCTATTTTAATTAATATTAATATCATGCGCATTATGTGTGTATATAATTTTTTTTCTCTTTTCTTATTTTAGTATTATAATTTCAAGTATTTATGATTCACCGTGATGTATTTTATTTATATGTGCTGTACTTGAGCCTTTAGGCGTTTATAACAATATAAACAAATACATTATAGTTATTTCGATATTTAATGTTTTTTTGTCAAAATAAATAAATGCATTTATTGATCACTGTTAATTTTAAAATTGTTTGTTTAAAGTTTATTGTAAATTCAATATGCATATTATTTTTCTTAATATTTCATTTTAATGTTATAAGTTAAAACTTAAAACTAATATCTAAGAGTAACTCAGTCTAATGTAGTTAAGGAGTTATGTGTAATAACAAAAGTGTAACTTGATTTTTTGTCTTGTTTTTTATTTCTTTACCCCGAATGTAGGTACCTGTGTCCTGGTATCCATATAAAGGAATTGTTTTTGTTTTGTTCGTTGATTGAATTTTTCATTTTCACTTCAATTTCACTGGCATTAAATCAATTGCATAAGCTTGATAGTGTGCTTAGCGAGTAAGTGAGGATATTGATCGTCTTGGTTTAATTTATACTTAACTGCTGTTTATTGCAGTACTTTCAAAAATGGAAACATTCATATAGTGGTCATTCATTTTTTTTAAGCTATTGCTGTGATTTTTGTTTTGACAGCAATGCCAAATCCCATGTAGGGTTTTGGCTTTTGATGCGTCGGTGTATATTTCTGTATAGTTATTGTATTTTTCTTTGTTTTCATTAAATTTGGTTTGGTTTGTTTGTTGGTTGATTTTTTTAGAGTACAATTTTTATTATGTCGTTTAGGTTAATTTTTTAATTTTTATTGCTAATTAAATTATGTGTTTGGTTTTATTTGATACTGTATCTATTAGTGTAGCTCAAACAGCGAATGTTAGGCATGTGTGTATTCTCTGAATGTGAAGTAGGGTCTCGCCGGATATAGTATACATGTTTTCAAATGGGCTTGATTAAAATGCAACTATTGTCATACGTAATAAGCATGAGCTGTATACGTGTACTAATATTTCTATTGCTGATTTTGTTGTTGTTTATAATAGCGATGAGTAATATAATTTTGTAAAATAATCGATTTGTATATTTTTTATTCAATTTTGAAAATTAATTATCATTGCCATAAGGTCGTAAAGTATCGCGAGCTGCTTTAGATCACGATTTATTTGTTTATGAGACTATAATATAAATAATATACTTACCTATTCGTCAAAATAAAGAAATTTTGTTTATTTTGAATTCAAAATTCATAAAAATGTTATTTCTTGGATTTAATATTCAAATACAAGATTCCTAATCATTTTATCAAAAACTATTCCAAACAAAAAAAAAAATTCAAATCAGATATTTTAATTTTGTGTATGTTTAAGTATAAGTACATGTTTGTACCGCAACAATATTGATATAGAGAATAGCTGGTCACACACACATCATCACATTTTTAATTATTTATTTTTGTTTCATTGTTTTTGTGTATTAATTATGTGATTGTGAATTATTATATAATATGTAGATTAAACGTTATCGCACGCCGCCGCGCCGTCCACGCGAATATTATTTAACACGGCCAAGGTGTCAATTTTCCATTTGGTCGTGCCAGTGACCAGGCTCGAGTATAATATACACCTAGGCATATATATGAAATTTGTAATCTTTTATTATTGTGAGCCATAAGGGCATTATTATTATATTGGTCCAGTTATCAATACTCATTGTATTTTTGCCGTGCGCGAATCGCCGGTTAAATTATTATTTATTATATCGTAGGAGCTAATCGCCTGAGTTTTTTTATATATCATTTGGTAAATTATTATATTATTGTTTGTGTGTGTTATTATTATTCGTATTATAGCATAGGTACAGGACCAGCTGGCCAGTCTGCGCTCCACAAACTGTGAGTTTTTTTTTATTATTTTATTAGTTATTTATTATACATTTGAATCTGTTGAGTCATAAGGACCGCAGATATTTTCTTATTATTATAGTATCGTGTGTCAGAAGGGCCACGTATGCTTTTTGTATTTTACACTTATCTTATATAAGCTAACAGCTCAATAGCTACTATTTATTGTAATTTATTCCAGTTGGCCATAAAGGCTGCGTATTAATATTATAATCAATTATAATATTTCATATTTTCCTTTGTTGGGCCAGAAGGGCTAATTTATATTTTAATATTATACTGTTATAGCCATAAGGGCTTTGATTTATTTATTATATTATATTTTATACATTTGTGTTGCTGTGATTTTTTATATTTGTGTCATTATTATTGTGTATTATACAGCAACAGCAACTCATTACCAAAAACCGTGTTACCATTTTATTATTATTGTTTTATTGTACACACACCCACATATATAAACACATTTGTACTCAAAAACACACTTTTCGCACAACACGCATTACGTAGTTCTACAGTATTTGCCCGGCAACCCCGACCACTACTGTTTGAACTACTACATCACTACACACCCAGCTATCTCCATATTATTTCTCCACCCTAGGTGTAAGTGGTGCTCAAAAGCATTGGCGTTCGGGCACGCGTAATATTTTTTATGCTCCCGGCCCGTTCAGTACATGTAATTACAACCTTTAAAAAAATGTCGACTGTCCTCCTTTCCCTTGAAACAGTCTGATTAATTATTAAAGTCTTGTCAGTTTTTTGTTTGTTTAATTAATGGAAATGAAGGTAGCTCTAAATTTATCGTCATTAACAGCTATTAATTTTGTTAAGTTATTGTCATTCAATTGTAACTGTTCATATAATATGTTATTAGAGTTATAATTTTAAGTTTCAATAGACCCAATTTTATTAACCTTACAATTCATGATTTTTTTTTCATGGCAATATTTTTTTAGACGTTTTTTAGGGTTTAAATAACATGGGAAAAATGAAAATAAAAATTATGAACTTAAACTGATGAATTATAAGATCATAAAGTTGGTTGTTGTTCAGGAATGACATCATGCATTTACACTTAACTGTTTTTATTTCATTATTTTATAAAAAATATGATTATTTTTAATGCATCGTGTATTTAAATAAATATCTTAAAAATTCAATAAAATAATTATGTTCAAAATGATAAAAATAACACAAATCAATTTAAAATAGGTCAAAGGTCAATTTAAAAAAAATACCTATTATAATCTATCAAATGATGTTAAACATTAAAAAATCTTTTTGTGATGTATGATATATTTAAAAAAACATTTTTTTCCTTTACCAACAGACAAAAGCAAATTTGTATTGATACAACATTTTGCCGTGTTTTCTTAAAGAATATTTTGTGAAGTTGTGTTTGAGTTGCCTTTAAAATTATTTAAATAATATGTTTTATTTACTATAGTTTATAGATAATCATAATTTAATAATTTAAAGTTATTTTTTGAGGTTTTTAAGTTAAGATAAATATTAGACACATATTGTAAGTATACATAAATATAATGAATCTAAATTAAAAGTATGATTTTTTTACAAAAAGCTATACAAAATTATTGGCGGACCAAGAGTTCAAATATTTCCTTTAGTGAATATTATGTTTCATTGTTGGCACAGATTAATATAGGTACACTGATACAAATTAGACTATTATTTACACAATAAGAAATGGGAAATACTAATTAATCTTAAATTTAACAAACGTTACAATGTTAGTTACATTGTTAGTATTTTTTTTCAATTTGGAATTAATTTTAACACATTTAAAAAAATGGTCGATATCCGAATATGGCCCTCGAGCCGTGCTTTGTCACCACTGACCTAAAGAATCTAACTTTAACTTTTTTAGTGAATGGGTTTTTTTATATCATATCTAACTCCTAAGAACGAATATAATTCATAATCAATGAACAATATAATATTTCTTTGATATTGAATGTTTTAATTTTAACTTGATTGGAATAATTTAAATAAAAACGTATTTAAGTTATCACAGTGGTGAAGAAAACTTCTGGAGCTCTGAGCAGTAAACAAATTACGTTTATTAAACAACTGAGTATGTAACCTCCACTTGGCAGTTTATTCTTGTCAACACCATATACTGTATTCAAAAATACACATAATACATTAATTTTAACATTTAAAAAATTCATGAATCGGATTAATCATTAATCAATTGTGCATTATCCTAGTGAATTCTGATTTCACTCATATGTCGGTCTTTTGACTCGTGGTCGAATCGTAACAGGGTAACCATTAGCACTTCTCATCAATAAACCTAATTTTAACCTAATATCTGTATGTTTGATATCTGTATGTACGCTAAAATTTCGCAAGAACGTAGACACGCCGACTTTTAACGATATCATAGCATATTTGGTTCCTGTGGTTTGAATTGAAATATAATATAGTATTACAGTATACATATTGTAATTGTTCATTAATATTTATTATTTCACAAAATATAACTTTACCTATGCAACCTCTTGGACCACCACTAAAAGGTATGAAGCTATATCTATGACGTTTAGCGACATTTTCTGGGCTGAATCTTTCAGGGTCAAAAGTCCAAGGATTCGGGTACAAATCAGGATTATAATGTGTGCCTATTACGCTTATAACACATGTTGTTCCTTTAGGCAATACGTAATCACTTGAAACTAAATAACAGTTAATTTGATTTTATCGTATGCATTTGTAGTACATTTTTAAATTCACTCACATATTTGAAGATCTTCTTCAGTTGATCTGAGTAACACTGGCCCAACAGGGTATAACCGAAGGGTTTCTTTTATCACTTTTTCTAAGTACACAAGTCTAGTAGTGTCTTCAATAGTTATTGTTCGGTCACCTTCACCAAATATATGGTAAATTTCGTCATATACCTTATCCTAAAATATAAACTAAATCAACCAACAAAATAATTTGTTTTACTTATTTAACATTGGTATATACTATAAACATTTAATATTTAATAGATATCACAACGACTTATATCTGTATATTTTAGTTATATTTTAGGTGTATTGTATTATATTTACTTGGATATCTTGTTCTATAGCTAACATCAAAAGACAGAAACAGATTGTGATAGCACTGGTTTCACTGCCCTGTAATTACATTTACACATTTTATTCAAAACATTTTTCATACGAAAATTATAACATTTACAAAAGATAAACGATATATTTACCCCTGACAATATGGTAACAACGTGATCTCTAATATCAGATTCTGAAAAATGTTCACCATCATTGTTCAGTTCAAGCAATGTATCCAAAAATAGTTTTGATTGGTTTTCTAAAAATTAATACATGTTATTTAGAATTTGTTAGTTTTATATTTTTTTTTTATTTCTTTTGGTTTTACTGCTATTTATGTAGGGTAATATATATAATAATTGATAACTAGTGTTAAAAACCTGGATTTTTATTTACACAATCATTATTTAAGTCCACGTTTCCAAAATAACTCACCGTTTTTACCGTCGGTAACGTTTATTTTAGCATTAATTTCTTTTTTTTTCTGGTCAAATTCGCTTTTCTTCTCTTTGATTACCTAAAAATGACGAATTCACGTATGTATACATTATAACAAGCCATTTAGTGATCGTCAAACAACTTGTCGCATATAATACGTCACCGTCCGGATTGAGTTTAGGAAAAAAAAGCAAGTGAATAAAAAGCAAAGGAAAAAAAGCAAGTGAAAAACAGCAAGTGAAAAAAAGCATATGGAAAAAAGCAAATTGAAAAAAAGCGAGTGAAAAAAAAGCATATTGGAAAAAAAAGTGAAAACCAATTATTATTATTATAGGTATAAATTATTACAAATAGTTTGTTAAAAAAAAATCAAATAAAAATAATTCATTAATTAAATATATTATGTATATTATAATGTTATAATAAGTCATAAGTGTAGGTATTACATATTAAGTGCATCAACATGATAGTGCTATCTAAATCTATCTCTAATCTAATTTTTTTAATCAGTGTTCAAATAGAGGGATGATTATAGTTATCGAGTTTAGAAAATCGATGATTAAATCCTTCTGTTTGATTATTAGTACGCTCTGCATTTTTAATAGTTGTTTCGTGTACATTTTACGTAACAGGTGGGAAGATTGGCGGGATATTTCGAAATTTAGTTTTTTTACCTGGCCGTGAAATTCCAATTGGTCTATTTATTCCCGAAATATGAGTTTGATCAAAATATAGTATGCTATAGCATAGGTTATAATCCTAAAATTAATACATTAGTAGTAATTTTTGTTATTATGTAAAATGTATACCTATAATAATAAATAATAATAATTTGTTTTCGCTTTTTTTCCATTATGCTTTTTTTCATTCGCTTTTTTTCAATTTGCTTTTTTTTCCATATGCTTTTTTTTCATTTACTTTATTTCCTAACCCCGTCCGGATTAGCAGGACCCACTAGAGCATTGTTCGTAATATTATGTTTCGTTATTAAGTAAGTGTATTGACTATTAATCTTAATAAATTGTTTTATTAATGATGTTCATAAGTGTGTGTATATGTGTAATTTAAGCCGATTGTATAGACCTTTATTTCTGCCCATTTTATGGATTTGTTTATGTTTATGTTGACTTGACCTAGAACAATATACCTACATCTAGATTCTAGAGTCTGGGGTATTGTCCACAATGCCTGGGCATTTATTCACAATAACAAATCTTCTACTACGCAAGTAAAATAATAATAAATTATTACATACATACATTAGATCCATACCATCTGATTATTGGATATTGTGTAGTGTTTTTTTAAAAATCTTTAAGTCTAAACGACATACTTGTTTTGGAAATGTTTGCACTTTTTCAAAGACTCTTTGCTGTCCAGTGAGTTTTACATACATTGAAAAAACAAATTCTGGATGTAACCATGGCTTGTAAATTCGCATCGCGTCTAAATCTGTTGCTCTAAAAGTACATTGACGTGGTTGATAATTACGAATTTAAGGCACTAAATGATAGATGTAAATAAAATTTTGAGTATGGAAATTTAGAAAAAAATGTTGTTGATTTGCAGACGAAATCGTACTGAATGGTTATAACTTATAATGTTTTATAATAAACACAATGTATTATGTTATACTATTTAAGTCTTTATGACTGTTTTGTTTCATATTACGTTATTACTGCTTCGGCAAATTCACATTCACTTTTGTTCGATTGAGTGTCAAGATTGTAACCCATAGTAATTTCTAGAAATAATAAAGAAACTAGATAATTATCTCAAATATTAAAGATTAAAATATTGTTTACTTACCGCAAATAGTATCAAGTGCGGCTGGTGCAATATAGTCCCAGATATCGAACGCTTGTGTTTTATTTAATTGTTTCGTGACGTTCCTTACAAGGATTTTGTTTTTCTCGACAAATACTGGGAAAACTTGTGCCAAAAGTTTACCACTAAACAAAGGCGATATGATTCGACGATGTTTCCGCCATTTGTCAACTATAATTGTTTTAAATTATTTTGAATTATAATCAAAAATATAGTAGATAAAACGTAAATTTGTATTCACAAAAATTATTTTATTTTTACCTTTTACAAATATAAATAGTTTAAACTTTTGTACATAACTTACCTGGTGCAGAAAATAAGCCTTCACCAACAATGTTCTTGAAAAAAACGTACATACTGCCTTTCTGAAGCGCTTTTGAACTATTTAAGACAATCTAAAAAATGTATGGTTACGATTTATAGACCAATATATTGTCATTTTTTAAAGTTATTAATTTTATATTTCGTTGATACTTTTGTTGGTACTAAGGAGAAGTATTTTTAAAGTTTAAAATTGATTTTCATACATGTTAATGCTAATAGTTATTATAACACCTAATCTATCTGCATGTGTTTTATATGTATATCATAATATAGTTAAAAAATAAAATTTAATTATGTCAAACTTCATTATAATTATCAATCTGATTATCATTATACATTTTCAATCATAATTAATTTTTTTCAATATCAAATCTCAGTAAGTATACCTTAATTGCTTTTAAAATGAAATTACTTGTAGGTCTTCTGGTTTAACAATGACTACTCCAAAATATGGTCCAATCCAAAGTCTATATGGCTCGAGATTATAATCTTTCACATATCCAATTACTGTGCTCATGATCTCTAAAAAATATTACAAAAATATACATCGAGGTAACATTATATTTTTTTAAGAATAAAATATTATTTTTTTTACGTTCTGTTGTTGATCCAATAAACTGATATCCTACTCCAATGATCGGGTAAGAAGTAGGCCCCGGCATAATAGCTGCCAATTTTTCAAATGGCCTCTTTTGCCATTTTGAGTAACACCACATCGCCACAAAAATGACAACAATTATGTAAAAAATTATTTCAAACATTTTAAATTGAAATTCGACGGTCTAACTGACTGTTGTGAATTACGCTTCTATTAAAAAATAAAAACGTATAACCAAATATTATGCTATCTTTGTCAATATTAGTGTTAATATTATTTCGAATTAAAAACAATACAATAAATATTATTTTACACGATTATTTACTTTAACTTAACATTGCAGATATAGTATTATTTGTTTAATAATAAATTATCTATTGATAGCTACTACTTTTTTGCTTATAGCATGTATCCTCACGGAAACCGAATAAAACAAAAGTAATGAAAGGTTCTTGTTCGATGACATATGCCCTACCTATACGTTGATTTGCATATTATCAGATTATGTAGTAATGAAATACAAATGATTATAATTTCATTTTTTTAAATGTAAATTAACTTATAAATAACCCAGATAAAGCCATGTCTGCGTAATCTGCTGCCGGAAATTCTTGAAATGTACGTAAATTGCATCCTGGGTCATTTTAAAACATATAATATTAGTTTGAAAAGTCAGGTTACAAAATATAGAAAAAATATGGACAATTATACATAATAATAAATTGTATACAAGAAAAAATGAAAGAATTGAGAGCAAAAAAAAAAAACTTTGGGTTGACTTCGTGATTGAATTATACATTAACCTACCTATATTATTTTTCAGTTGAATATTAGTTACATTTTAATAATATATTTTTAACTATAGACATCATAAACCTCATAAACATCAAAACAATATTATTTTACATATGGTTTGACGTCTTAACAAAAAAGAAAAACTTATGAATAGGATTATTAATTTAATAAAGATCATAATATTATACTTTATGTTAAAATAACTGGTGAATAATTATATATTAAATAATAATAAATAAACAGTAAATTATACATTGTAAATACTATTAAGCACTTTTCATAAAATAATTTATTATGAGCGTCTTACAGTTGTAACTGAATCATAGATAATAAGTTTTAAATAGAAGTGAGTACTTATATTTTGGTTAAAGCTAGAATGCGGAGTTGCAAGTTCTGAAATCTCTTTTGCAAAAACAATAAAAGTACAGTCTGTTATTACGTATACATGCTAGCTTTGGTTAATTGTAATTTAAGTAATTATATCTTATATTCTTATAACGCATCATGTATGTGCATAATTACCATCTAAAATAATGCTTTGTCAGTGATTTTTTAAAGACCTAATTTATTCTTCGATCGAATTATGACTTATGAACTCATTCCTATTCTATTCTCTGTGGTCAGAACAAAATTAGCACCCACGGTTCGCGCATGAATCTAATATTAATGTGTTCTTATATTATGCACTAAGTAACTAAAATTTGTTATGGATGCATGATGTGCTCATTTTGGGGTGGGATGGAAAAGACTTGTAGAGCCTTAGCCCCTTAAAAAATGTGTATGCTAATAAAAGCATTAAATCCTTCATTCGTTTTCTAATCTACATATTTCAGTAAATGTCGTTTGAAGAAATTATTTTTAAAAAATAAATATGTATTTTATACTCACAATTTTTTATAATTATTTAAAGTTCAAATATTGACAAAATGCGTTAAAATGACGAAAATTTTCAAATTATTTTGAGATAGAAATTCATAAAAATTGTTCTTTTTAAATCTAACTGACATACCGTCTTCGCTCATACTGAATTTGAAAATCGATGCATTATTTTAAATACTTATCGTGTACATAGACACAAAAAAAACTAAAAAATCAATACATTTAATCGCTCCACTCAGAATCTAAAAATACTATAACCTATGGGATATGAATAATAATAATTGTCAATAAAGTGGAGTATTATTACTAACAGAAAAATAAATTAAAATTCATCATTATTTGTTCTATTGTACTATGGTTTTAGATGATTGGACACGTTGTGGGGATGAGCGATTTTTATTGAAGGATATTGACTTTTTTTCCTAATATGCTTTGTATTAAATTTTAACGGTTTCTAACTGAAAAACATTTTTCATTGACATTTATAAAAATTAACTACAAAAACAAGTTTAAAATAGCTATAAATAGTTCAAAAAATATTAAAATACTAGTAGTAGAAAAATATAGACATTTTCTGAAAATTTCAAGTATCCATTGCGTTATTCGTTTTTGATTAATAATAAAATTAAAAAATCCTTCGATGAAAATTCGCTAATTTATGGCATAATTATTCAAATGGAGGGACAGAGTGGCCGAGTAGACTAAGGCGTCGTCGGTTGCAACTTGCACCATCGCCGGTTTGAACCTCGGTCGCGGGTGGCACTTTTCTCCGGACAGAAATCTGTGGGGAGGGGGGCCTCCATCCCCCAACCGCGCGTGGCAGAAACCTACGGGTGAATAATCAAAATTCTGCCAAACACAAACACAGGTGTTACAACCTACCGTTCGTCCCGCCTACAAACCAACAAACCTACAAACCTTCAAAATCAGCTAATGGCCATAGCTACAGGGCTTAAAATCAATAAAAAAAAAAATTTATTCAAATTCTCTCAAAAAACTTGACCTACCGGTAAACTTTTTTTTTTGTTCAAGATATTAAAACCAACCAGGAACTATATATTACATTTTCAATGCTTGGATGTAAATATAGAACCTTTTTTTACTTTTATGATTTATGAATAGTGGGACTTAATTACATAAAATTAAGTTTTTTTGAGTGTGAACATTTTTTATTGATAATAATTAAATAAAACAAGTACAAATCTAAGTCAATCTTATCAATATCTGAAGAAAAGAGTCAAAATATTATGAAAATGTTATGATATGTATAGAAAATTATAATACAAACATTCAGTGTAAATTTCATGTTGACTATGATTATTTTTTTAAGAGCAGTTAAATCAAAAAACCAAAATACGTTTTGTCAAAACTCAAAAGTTGTATTACAGTTATTCCTTTATTTTATTTTCACCAATTTTTTGAAAACTAGTAATTAGGTACTATGAATTTTCAATCTTGACCTCTGGATGCTCCAATTATATTCATTTCCTAACCAGAATAGTTTCTGAAGTTGACTAAGTGAAAAACAAACACATACCATTGTCAGATCAATATATTCATCGCTCTGCTCAGAATCCCAAAGTTATTGACAATTTCAAATACATTTTTTTTAACAACATACATCTTTTAACTATTATTCATCTCGCATGTGTGTGTAAAAATAATACGTGGGTTCCATTGAAGATAATTATAGTTTATATTTTTATAATAAATGGTAGTTGTTTGGGGGGCTGTCGTATTTGTAGCATGCATATTAGCATTGTTCTGACAATACATCTCGCTGGCAATTGATTCACAGTATTTTCATTTTTGTGATCTTTCCACCGAGAGGCGCCTGAACAGTTCTCGCCTTGATCAGTGTCGTTTTTGAGTAGGTCCCCAGCAGTTTTAGGTTAGGAATGTACGATTTCGGATTAAGATAGGAGTAACGTCTATTACTTCGTTACTTTTCTTATCGCGGTAGACTATAATAGGTCAGCCGGCGAACAGTCGTCACCGCTATCCCCGAGCTCATTTTTGCGAAACCACGCCTGCAGTGCCTGGTGTTAAACGAAAGGGCATTTTTATCAGTCAATAATTGGCGGCCTAAATGTTAAAACGTTACAGACAAATAACAAATGAAGGAGTTTAAGATATGTTTATAATATTAGACAAAACATTTGAATTGAATTACACTCACATCTACCTTTACTTCAATAACAGTTTTTACATTAATTAATGGTATTCTTTATTACGATTAATGATTAAGGTTATGAGTATGAATTAATATTCCACAAGCAATTTTCACTTTGAAATGTTTAAATGAAATATTGAGAAATATATTTTGTTGATTTCGTGTTTTTGGTATGTTTTATAAAATCATCACTAGATAGTCAGGCTGATTTCATGCCCGATCAGTGATTATCAATATATAAAGGAGATATATTATATAAGGTAGATAATTATTATGTTATTAACTATATAAATATATAATGTAAGATGTAAACAACATTTCTATAGAATTGTCCACTTAATATTTAACTAAGCAGAGGTGTTAACTATACTTCCTTCTATAGTTTAAATTAAAGTTTCATTTTTTCATTGAAATTAAATATTTCAAACATGCAAATAATGAAATATTTCAAAAAAAAAAATTTATGAAATTTTAGAACCCTAATAAATTACGATAAAGTACAGTTGTGCATGGATGTGCAGGCGCATATACACATAAACTACACCACTTAGCAACTATTTAATGAAACAATTCTATAATACGTTTTGCAGGTTGATTCTTTTGAGTTAAATATATTCTGCCAATGGCCAAATCACATCTATCAATTCAATATCTTAATGGGGCTATTTTTGGGCATAATGTGTGATAAGGTTGTCATGCGTGGACAAAAAAAATACTGCAACGTGTCTTATAATAACAATGGTGAATGTTTTATTCAATAAAAAAAATATACACGACATGCATAATACAGCAAATAATTCGTACCATATGGCCAGCTGTTTGGCAATACATTTTCCTGTGTAATCGGCGTCCTCATCTTTTTTTTTTTAATTTCAGTAATACTTGTCGTACGACGAATGTTCGTACGGATGAAGTAACTCGTGATGTTGATGGTAGTTCTCGGTGTCTGCAGAGTGCCCGCCATGGTAATGGGGTGCGTCGATCTTCTTGACAACGGCGTTGAAACCGTGTTCGTGGTCAGCGGTATACTCGACCACTCGGGTAGAACCGTCGGGCTCCACGAGACGGTACGATCCTTTGACGTTACCGTGACCGTCGCTCACCTCGTGCTGGCTCTTGATGTCGTGCGTGTGCAGATCTTTTACACCGTACTCGAAATGGTATGGTTCAGGTGCGTGATCGTAATGATGGTCGGCCACGTAACTCTTGTGCGCAATGGGTGGATAAGCAAAGGCCAAGTGCCCGACCAAAGTGGCAAACATAATCAACTGGAATGTTCAACGTTAAGTTTGTATTGAGTTGATAATATAACATGTATACTTGTGCATTATTGTGTGATAATAAAATATAATGTTTGTAAAACTAATTCGTTCTGTTACTTATACACATCGTCTGTCTAAATAATCAGCGGAATATCCTATGTAATTTAAACGACATTAGAACGTGTAATTTAAGTCAATGGCATTTTTCTAAGTGCGGTAAAAATAACTTTATTTAAGGTATCATTCAATTTAAAACACTTAATGATAAGTATAAGATATAATAATTATACGTTAAATTATAGTTACTATTGTTTGAAAATTGTAAATGTTAGCATATTATTATTAGGTTAGGCTAGTTTATTATAGTATTTATTAAATATTATTTTATGGATACCATAATATATGATTATAAAAAAAAAATATTTTATATACATTAAAGGTACCTAGGTAGTGTAAAACAATGTAAAAATAAAAATGATAATTGCACTTGTTAAAAATTAGTAAATAATAAGTATTGAATGTATTCTTACCTTTGTAGCCATTTTGAATATGTTTTAGACTAAAAATATGTATACACTTTGACAAAATGTGATGTTTGAAAATAAATTTGTTTTCACCAAAAAAACAACGAGTACACTGATGATTATTGAACTATGTTCTAGGTATTTATACTGTAGAAAAGTAGAAGTCCCTACTATATAATTAGATTTTCAACCTAGATGGCAATTAAATAAGAAATGGATCGAGTTACATCAACTCATTAAAAAAAAAAAAAATAATTATACACGAAATACCCATCTTCATATTTATTAGTGTAAATATTATTACATAATTAATTATATTTCTAATAAAAAAATGTTACGAAAAGTGAGTGCATACACAATATATGTATTACAATATCATCGGTATATGTTATGTTTAATGAGTTATGGTATACTTATGTATATTGTATAGTATAATAATAAGTGCACACCATAATATGTTGTTATTATCGTGGAGTTAAAATAATGTTTGCCAAATTTAAATATAATATTTCATAATGCTTTTGTAATCTATATATATATATAATGGAACCAAAAATGTATAACAATCATCAATTGAGAACGGCTGGACGATTTGTCTCAAATTTTTTTTTAATTGTTCGTAATTTCCAGGAGAAAGTTTATACGAAAAAATATTTTGGAACAATTTTTTTGGTGATTTATTTTTTGAGTTCCGGAATGTTTTTTTGAATTGAAAAAGCTACAGCAAGCTTTAGCTTATAAAATTGTCCATATGACAAAACTAATCGTTAAACTGCAGGCCATCGCAAAAAAAAAAAATGGATGAACATGGAGAAATATGTCGTATAATATTGAATATTAGGTATTAATATTATGTTTCACTATATAAAGTAAAGTTTAAATTTTGTAAAGTGATAATTTTCGTATCATTTTTATTCCCTTCGATTTTATTTAAAGTCGTAAATACCCTCTCTTTACATAAAACATAATGGTCGATAGTAGAGATAACATTTAGGTTTTATCTGTATGAAATATGATTATTCGATTATTACGACTCCATTTTCCATTTTCCGTTGTTGGCGTTACCAGAAAAACTGCGTGAGTACAATTTTATTTTATTTTATTTTACTAATCTAACAAGACATAATCCTGGATGGTTTAGATTCACAATTGGACCCGATAGGTCCGACCCGGAGAGTTGCTCAAACAGAGATTTTAAGATTTACGAAGAAAATATTTGTTTGTATACGGTTGCTAATGGTTATAAGAGAAATGGTTTTTTTTTTGTTTATTGGTTGCTTGCAATGGTTCATCGGGCAGATCAGGTATAAGTATGTATACAATTGAATTTTCGCACATTGCCTGCCAAAGTGGCTGAGTTGCACTTATAGCCGCTCATCAGCGTGTCCGCAATCAAAATAAACATAAAACATATTATTTCAATAATACACAACAGGTAGGCATAATATACTGCTCGCATTATCACCATCAAGTCTCATATAGAGTTGGCATTCATTGTACCTACTTAATTTATTATTTTATTCATGCTAAATAATTGTTTTTTATTTTTTTAAATAATATACACAATAATTATTCTAGTATGATTGGAGTATTGTTTTGATCAGCCTTTGGTGTTCGTAGCAATATTGTATTGTTGGTTGCCACAAAAAAAGAACGTAATATGAAAAAAAATTATAGGGATCCGTTCTTATATTTGTAAAATATGATACTTAAATATGCAGAATAATATTAATAGCTCACTAAATTATTGACCTTTTCCAAGTTCAGACCGCAGATAATAGATATGTTTGAAAAAACAGAAGAATATATTCACCGCTCAAAAGTAACAAATAACTACAATATCGAAGTATTTTTTTCTACTACAAAACATGTACACATACAAGAAAAAAAAACTCACGTCCTTATTAAATAAATATATTCATTCCGTTCCGCCCTGCAGTTTCTAAAATACTACAAGACGTATTAGTTATTTAAGTTATTAGTTATTATTTTATTATTATTCTGCTACTACCTATAAAACTATAGTACAAATACAAATCGAAGTACCGATCTTCGTTAAAATATAGTGTAGGTGCCTACGCGTCTTAGGGTGTAAAAACAACTATAATATGTTTGGAAAAATAAGCGTGCCCAAAATCCAAACGCCGGCCGTTAAGAACGACGACTCGCTGGCTAGTTATAAACGACGCCGGACGCGTCGTCAGGGGGATATTTTAATTTTTCGTCGACTGTTTAAGGTGAGATTGTTATTTTGATTCACTTGCAAATTTTGTCTCCGACATCACTGATCGCAAAACTAGTAATTCACTGCCAAAAAACACCAAACTAAACATCATGAACGCAGAAATCGAAACGATCGTCGACGAAATCTACGCCGATATAATGGCCATCTATGACATATTGATGAGGGACGAAGGCACCGGGGATAACACCAACCTCGGAGAACAACAGCCAGGATCAGATACGACCGGCCCTACCATACAAACGGAGAACGTCGTATTATGCGATTCGATCGACGCACTTGAAGCAGACGACACGACCGACGACGTAGTCATGCAGCCCGAAGCGGAGTCCATAGACGAGGTAGTGTCGTCTGTTCTAGACGGGATCGTCGAGACGGTGTGCGAAGATGTGAGTTTGGAATTCGCCTGCGGTGACAATGTGTCGCATCTCCCCGAAGCGCCCGGATCGTCCGGGCGAGATGCGACGCCGAACGTCGGACCGGACGAGCAGGACGCAGAAAAAGTAGTTGACGAGTTAACAGTGTTAGGGGAAGACGTGCCGGCCGAGGCCGATACAAAAGTGGAGGAGTCGGGTGAACAGGAGCATCCGCCATCAGAACAGAAACGTTGCAAACTTCCGGGCGGTCGATCACGGAGGATCGTCGCCACCGCCTGGAAGGGAGTGAGACGGATGACACGTCTCCTGATGTGCGGTTGCTTCCGAGGGGAGTAACCGGCCGGAGTTCACGGCTCCCTCCTCCTCGGCCGAGGAGCGCCACGCAAGACACACGTAGGGGATTGACGCGGAAAAGTGCACTCGGTGAAAGGCGGTATGTCGCCCGAGTACGTCCCACGGCCACACGCGGCGCGACGAGTTAGCGGTTGCCGGCGTCGCTTGTTGGCGAGACCATCTGGCGACTCGGCGCGGGCCCGGCTGCTTCGGCCGCCCTTGCAGTGACGCACGACGACACGGCGCGGCGGCTAGTTGTATACCGGCGTGGGCACCGATTCCGCCCCGACGGTACGTCGACGATGACAGAGCGTGCACGAGGGCTAGTTGTGGCGGCGGCGGCGGAGACTTTATGGCACAAGGCCGAGTGATAGAGCTATGCTAGGAATTGGAAGTCGCAGCATCGCCGGACCCGCGGGAATTCGATTATGAGTTTCAGGGTACGGCGGTGCGAGACTTCCAGCTTCGGTTCCGCAGCAATCACAGCTGTATTCGCTCGCCCAGTGCTTTTGTCTCCGCTGTCGTCGTCGCGACAGTCGTCCTCAGCACCTGTCAATCGTCGAGCGCATAACATCGCGCCACTAGCCGCCCCACCGCCAATCGTCCAGTCGCTTGAGCGGTCGTTGTGGTCGGGCCCAAACCAGTCGTCTGGGTGATCGTCTCTGCGAACAAACGCGTCGGCGACTGCGCTCGTCCGCCCGCGGGACCGGTCGTGTGGACGTATGGAGGTGACCAGTGGCCATTCAGTACAAACAAACCTCGCCATTCCGTGTCAATCCCCTCCCTCTAAATCTTTTTGTGTCTTGCCTGGTGTTTTTTTTTTTTTGTAGTTTATAGGTTAACTATTACCTGCCTTTGGCATTTTTTTTTGAGGTAATAGATTAAAATTTTTTTTCGTTTTTTTTTCTTAATAAATTTAAAATGGCCATTTTTTTTCTTCAAAACAATTTTTTTTCTTCAAAAATGACCACATTGTGTCGAAAATTATTACGATAAATTATATAAAAAAAAATTTTTTTCAAAATTCACACTTTGTGTCATGTTGCATATTTTCGGCTTTAAAATAAAAATACAGTTATCACTATAAACAAAATATTGTTTTTTTTTCTTAATAAATTTAAAATGGCCATTTTTTTTTTGTTCAAAACAATTTTTTTTCTTAAAAAATGACCACTTTGTGTCGAAAATTATTATGATAAATTATATAAAAAAAATTTTTTTTCAAAATTTACACTTTGTGTCATGTTGGATATTTTCGGCTTTAAAATAAAAATACTGTTATTACTAAACAAGATATTGTTTTTTTTTCGTACTAAGAGTGAAGCATTTGTAATTGTATTTATTTTAACAAAATAATGGGCTTCGATGAATATCTTATATGCTTGTCAGCTCGTGTGAAGATGTGTGATGAAAATTGTAATTCATATACTTGTAAGTACCCACGGATAATATTTTTAAATTACAACAAAATAACTAAAACTGTTATTTTTCATTCAAATGCATCAAATTTCGTTCAAATACCTATGAACTTGAAATATCTATCAAAATAAAAACTGGGTTGGTGAATTTTTTGGTTATACCATGAATTACCTATGAAAAACTTAATATTTCAAATTGAACATTGCATAAATTTTGAACCACAAAATTATTTGCAAATTTTCGTGATTTTCATAAATATTGTCAAAATTGTAGTTTTTTATATGCTTCAAAGAAAAAAAACCTTGTAGCGTAAAATCTATAATATTTTTAAACTTTTATTAGGTACTATAACAATTCATAGAGAACTTTACATTAAATATTCAAGTTTCTTATATGGACAGCAGTTTAAAAAAACATATAGGTAATAACTGAAAAAGAGTTAAAATTGTATGGTGCATGTATAGTAATAATTTATTACACTTGAAGAAAACCAAGAAAATAGACCAAACATTAAAAATTTTAAATTATAACACAATATCCAAATATGCAAATACAACTAGGTAAACAAAATACATTAAATAAAAATAATGAATGTTTTTTTAATATTAACTGATTAATAAATTATGAATATTTTTTTTCGCTGGTAATCACCACATGGAAGCTAAACTATTTTCACATAACTTAGTCTCCCAAATAAATTATAAATCTACCACCACCCCTAAATTATTTTTAACAGCTTTGGTGTCAATAGACTATGTTTACTGTGTTAGGTCCTATACTATTGTAAGATTAAAAACTTACTTAAGTAAATGTTAAGCCTCCCAATAAAAATATGTCATTAATATCTAATAAATAAATTAGAAAAAATTTTTATTTGAACAATTATTACTAGATAAAATTATTTTTAAATAATTTATCTATACGAATCTAATTTATTATTTATATTTCGTCTGATGTTATATTACTATAATAGTATGGTCTATGGAGTGTAACTATTTTGAATTATAAATTAAATGTATGATTTAATTATTAGATTATCTATGGAATAAAAAAACACATTTTAAAATTACCATTGAGTAATGATACAAACAATTAAAAGGTGATGTAATATCACATATAAGTAAAATATGTCTACTCTTTGATTAAAAAAATTAATTTGAAAACTAATAATCAAGCTTTAAGATATTTTTAAATATTATATAGAAGCTTAAAACAGTATTCTAGAAATTGTCATTAAAATTTAATTGAAATTTAATTTCCGTCTAGTAAAACACTGTTTTATAAATTATTGATTAATTTAATTAACAAAGTATCACAAATTACTAAGTTTTAAGTAAATATACATAGAAATCATATGATTACATTTCTTTTGTTTAGAGCATTTTTTAATTATATGCGCCGCAGTCCACAGCAGTAGAATGACGTCGCTGTCGACCGCCGTAATTATGGGACCAATATTTCGGACGGCAACACATTACATACTATATGGCACTCAACAACATAACAAAATAAAAAAAAAAAATTCTCCCAAAAAATTATCTCAGATGACCATTTTATTTAAATATAGATAAAATAAAAAGATAATTAGAATTATTTTTATCTAGATAATGCACAACACTGTTTCAGAGTACCTAATTACTTATGAAAATATGTGATACTTAATTTTGTTAATATATAATTATATAATGTTTTTCAAGGTAACGTTCAATTGAAATTGGAGCTGTGGTCACAGAGTTCTTATTTATTTTGTCCACTTGTCTTCGGATTTTACCAACCAATTCTGACTGAACCTTGTGTGGTTTTGCTATTAACAATGGTAACACATTTATTTAAACTGTAATTTGAATATTGTATAATATTCATTATTGAGTAAAGAAGTTATGTAAGTACTTCATTCGTCGTCGTATTGTTTAACTCTGACTGGTGACCTTATTTTGTGCTGCGAACGCTTGCATGGCATGAATGCACGAGATACAATTATTCGTGGTTTGTGGATGGGTTCACAACATCCCTAGTGCTCCTTTTCAAAAGAATGCCTTCATTGCCTTATATGCGTTAAATTATTTCGGGAAATGTACCTTTTATCCCTGTTCCCCTTGTCGAAGTTATTATTACAGTTTGCATTTCTGTAACTGTCGATGAAAATGCCATAGACTGCACCTCTATGCTTTTAGTATAGGTACCCGGGTTTACAATGTTAACATTTATTTTTAAGAGATAAATTTTTTTTTATCCATATTTACAGAAAAAAAAACAAATAATAAATCAAACGTGTAAGATATCAAAACGTTTTAAGATTTAGTACAAGGTTCATCGTAAGTTCATATTACACAAATTAAAAAATATAGAAATACACAATCACAACATTTTTTTATAAGCACTTAAGTGAGAATTCTGACAAAATTCGTTAAATTTTCAGAAATGTGCTAATTCTGTGTTTTGTATTACCTTTGAGGAGCTCAAGTATTTTAAAAGTAAAACGCATACATACTCCAGCTGAGATGTGGAGGTTCACCGTCGCGAAGCATGCTTTAAGAAGTGATATTCCAATAAAAATATTCTCCAAAGAACGTTCCCAGGAACAAGGAATATCCTCAAACCTCTCCTGAAGTTTCTTTAAAAAAAAGTTGATTTAATTTAAACAGAGTGGCAGTATAAATAACTATAGCTAATAACTATAATACTCAAAAAAAAAATAAATTCAATCTTTACTCCGACAAAAAAAATTTAATTTTATAACTTAATTAAGATTATCATTTACTCTAAATCGAGTCGTGTATATCTAATACAAATTAAATACGTTTTTGGAACTTTTAAAAGTCTTCGTATCCTCCTATAGTATTTTTAAGTATAAAATATTTGGTACATTTACTAGCATAAGTTTATTTAACATATGAACAATATTTACAAATATGTTTATAACTCTTTTTTTCCAGCAACCGTGCTGCCATTTTTTATTAACAATTATTTTGTAAACACACTTACTCTTGTACACATTTAGACACAACTACACATATTTACACAATACATGCTACGTAGCTTAACAGTATTTACCCGGCGATCCCGACCACTATTGTTCGATCTACTACACCGCTGCACACTCAGCTAGTATTTACTTAATTGCTAGTGGTGCTCAAAACTAAGTCGTGTAAAAACCTGGTGTCAAGGTGAGTGTATTATTATTATATTATGCTCCCGGCCCGCACACTTTCTAAGGAGCAAAAACTAGGCATTTCATGTGGCATGAAAATATAGTCGGCGACAACCGGGCGATAGAAGTTCAATGTTTACTACATTAATGTGACGTGTTGTTCGTAATGAAGTGCTCTCCGACATCCATTAAAAAACTGGTTTGAAACATTTATTGCCGTGGTCATAACATGTTCCAATTTTAAGTATCTACATAATTTAGTAATAACTATAAATACCATAAATACAATAACATTTTAATTTGAATGATGTTTAACTGTTATTAGTGATTAATAATTCATATCACATTTTTGATTATAAACACTGATAATCCTATAACTACCTGTCTACCGTAAAGGCCCACACACTGCGGAGGAGGCGGTAAAAATCAGTCTGACGCTATGAATATTGGCAATAGTTACATATTGATAATATTTATTATTATACATTACGAGTGTTACAATATACAGCCATTAGTCATCGTATTCAATTTGCAAATGTCAATACATTGGTCTACGTAATAATTATGGTACTCTGATAATATCAATGATATCATAGTAAATAAATCATAATCAAAGTTTATTTATTATTATTTTAATTCGTAATTAATATTAATTCTTCTTCTTTTACCAATCCCGGTGACACAAAAAGCAAAACATAATTGTACAAGTAATAGGTACAATTCATAGCCGTACAGCTACTACGCTGATAGTAGTAAGCACTAGAACACTTCGTTCAGAATGGACAGAAACTAGAAATCATATAGTTAAATGTCTATAAACACCTCACATAGATCCAAAATATTTTGAAAATGTATAGTGTTTAGAAACTATGCTGTATACATTTTTCGTGACAATTTCAAGGTCATACGATTTTGATTTCTGAAATACACCAAAAAAATAAAATCTTTTGTCAAACAAAAATTTTGGATGGTGCGTAAACATGTTTTGTTAGTCTTCTTCCCAATTACTGAGGTTCTCCCACTCTTGACCATTCTGAATTTCTACGTCGAATTGTATTTCAAAAACCACAATGTATGTTGAAGATTAAAGTATAATTTCATTTTTTAACATCATTGTACAACCAATATTATGTATTCCTTGATCTGCGAATGTACATCTCAACAATATAACCGAGCCTAACCCAACCAACCTATTTTAGTTTTGCGGAAATGGGTAGAGGAAGTATGTAGGTACTTGATACAGAATGTTTATGTTTGCGTTTTTGTAGATTGTATTATGAATAGTTGTTTGCATCATACTAATGCCTGTTTTACCGGTCGCTTTTTATTTATAATATATAACGATCATTCGAATGTTGACGCACAGCCAGTTTATTAACAAGGGCGACTTTTGTTATAAAAATATTTTATCGTATATACTTTGTGTGACTGGATAAAATTTAATGATTTAGTTACCTTAGTGTTTTGCTTATTTTGTGGTAGAAAACTTAAAACCATAAATCATAATCCTTGTAACCTTAAGACATGTGGTAGCGTAACATAACACAAATAGCAATATGTATACTTTATTCCAAAAACTGTATAATACAGGTAACACGTTTAGTATTTACATATTCAACAGTCGGTATTCGTGGAAGAACACCAGTACATATTATGACGATATTAAAATTCGAATAGCAAATCAGAAAAGGTCATAATTTATATTATACCAGCATCTTCTACTAATATAATACTAAAATATTACTTCATCTGAAAAACAAATTATCTTCTAATTTTCTAAAGCAGTGTGATTTCAATTTGGTATTTACTATTTAGATAAAATTGTGGTTGGAATAAAGTATAAGTTTCTGCGACACTGACACAAACAAACTAGATCTTCTCTCATACGATGACTTTAAAAACTCGATAAGATTCCTCATGTCTAAAGATGAACTCCTCGTCTTCGATACTTGCGGCACACAGATCACAGTCAAACACACATCAAAAATTCATAACAAAACGTCATATTTAAGAACAAGAACGAACAAATCTTAATTTAACTGAAATCCTCCTTGTACCAAACCCGGATCAAAACAAAAAAATTATCTAATTTTTAAAATTAACCAGCATTTTAACAAAATATATTATAATTGTTAAATAAATTTATTGTAATGTAAGCTCCATACAAATTGTAAATTGTAGCATAGTATTGTAAATGGCATCTAAGACCTCTAACTGATGGCTCTTGCTGCCGAATTGTATTAACAGATCAATAAAAAAAAAATTATATATTTTACATAATTTCTTGTTGGCCATCTACTCAAATATTGTGTAAATAAACAACATAATATATTAATACTATACATTAGGTATAATCTTTGTAAGATCGAAAGTGTTCTTACTTCCCAGGCGCAGTGTATTCCTACAACCTACCCATATCATGTACCCATAAAAGAAACCAGTTTTAAAAAAATAAAACCTTATTCTGCATCATATTATAATATACCTGCTTACATAATATGTCGGATAGTATAATACAACGAATGAGAGATAATTTGGAAATAAGTATACGAGGCCAACCAAAAGAACGTTTTGAACCAGGATGTTTCAATAAATTGCCAAAAAAATATATGTATTGTACGACATAATATTACAACCAGAATTTATAACAGCCGTGACATAGCGCTGGCGTGATTCTGGCAATTATAATACAATTTTGGAATCAGTGTGTTGTGTGTCCAGGCCATGGACTAGTCCTTAAGCTCGTTATACTTTTGTACATTCAGAACGGACAAAACGATAGAAGGCGTTTCTCCTCTTGGTGACTTGTGACTGTCGAACGATAATAACTAAATATTAAAGATACTTTATAGTTTTAGGTAGTATCTATCTGTAATAACGATATTGTTTTTTGTTTTTTTATCTTTTATTTTGAACAATTTGTATACTACAATAATATTTGTTAAACGATTAAAATTCTTAATATATGAACTATAAATATACATTTAATATTATTTATTTATACTTTTTAAATTAATTTAAAATTTTTTTTATTTTTCAATCAAATAATGGGGGGAGGGGGCATGAGTTCAAAATTTGAGATAAAAATTCATTAAATAGTTAATACAATTTATATATATGATAATTAGGGTACAAACTGACGACCGGATTTGGCCAGCCTGTGGCTGCCAAATATGTAAAAATATGCAACATTTAATTTTGCATACTAACACATTAGGTTAAGGTTCAAATTTTTGTCTACTTTTTAATTTCATAAATACAAATATACAAATACATACAATTCCGGGCCCTAATGATAATAATTGGCTAAAATTCATTGTTTGATATATTCGATATAATGCAGCAAATTCTGAGATTCCATGTGATTATTTATAATAATTCATTAGGTTAACAGTAAACTGTTAATGATGCAATCATACAAAAATAAAGTAAAACAGATTTCCTAAAGACGAGTAATTAAAAATGTGTGTTTGGGTGCATGCTGTAAAAAAAGATATTTCGATCTCATAGAATTATTTTTGTAATCAAAAGTTCATTATAAACTATTGCATATTTATATTATTTTTGAGCCTTCAACCTTGAGTACAATTATATAATATTTCCATTAGGTATTGATTTTAAATTAACATTAATTTGTGTCGAAAGTCAAGTTCAATGTTTAATTGTTTTATTTAACTTAACATATTGTTTTTTCTTAAAAGTCATAGGTATCAACAAAATGCTGTCACTGGATGGTATCTTTTTCAATACACAAACATATCATTATTAATTGTATTGTTATTTTTAGCACTCGTGTTTATTGTATAATTATCATAAGGAAACACTATGTTTTATGTGATTTTAAAATTT
Source organism: Myzus persicae (assembly GCF_001856785.1). Lineage (NCBI taxonomy): Eukaryota > Metazoa > Arthropoda > Insecta > Hemiptera > Aphididae > Myzus > Myzus persicae. The sequence goes on from NW_019104013.1 coordinate 110,447, forward strand.
AAAAAATAAAGTACAGCTATATCATAATTTAAAATAACGCATTAAAGGAAAAAAGTATTTTAAAAAAAGTGTAATAATTTTGTTTAATCTATATAAACAGATCACCTCAATTTCAAGAATACGTTGTAGGTCAATAATTCAGTAAGTATTTGGTAGTTAATCATAATATATAGTATTATTTATGTCACCTATATTATTAATGTTTTTAATTCAATACATTTTTATAATTAATAATAGTTCTATTCATTGATAACTATAGGAAGTTGAAAATCATGTTGACTTTAAATTGAAAATTGTATAAATGTTTTTAATGTACCAGGCGGGGCTTGCATTTGAAAAAAAATTTTTTTACGTCATTTACAATCAAAACGATATACAAATTTTGAGTTTATCGTTATTCAAAATTTAAACGTTATTCAACTTTTGTGTTTATCGTTATTCAGAATTAAAACGTTACACAATTTTTGCATTTATCGTAATTCATAATTAAAACGTTATACAATTTTTGCATTTATCGTAATTCATAATTAAAACGTTATACAATTTTTGCGTTTATCGTTATTTAAAATTTAAAAGCATTTAGATATCATATATTTTGTTAAACGTTACGTTTTGTTTTGTGTTATTTATTTATTTATTTATGTTTACCGTTTTCTGTTATAATTAGGTTTACAAATTTCAATCGTTTTTTATCAAATATAACGTTATAATCATAACGTTATTAAAACGTTTGCAAGCCCTGATTACATGGTTATGAGCCAAAAATGTCACTTATGGATATGGCACTAGGATCAGTCCAACCAGAATTATCTAGATTGGATCAACTAGACATAC
>NW_019104013.1:111791-187496 GCF_001856785.1 Myzus persicae
GGGGGGGGGGGGGGCCGATAGATCTTAAGCTAAAAAAATTTTATTAAAAAAAAAAAGTTAAAAACAGTAAACTCTTTTATAATAGTTACTAAATATGTAATATCACTGTAGCACTTTCAATCATATAATTTTTTCAATTAGGGCCGTTATATTATATACCTACAATAATTTTAAAAGACAAAAACAAAAAAGTTATACATTTATACCAGATTGTATTTTTCATGTAATTAGTTATTAATTATTATTATATTGATTTCGTTACTCAAGGTATCCTGTTCATTTTATATTCATATTCAAATTTATATTCTATTTAATGTTAAGTTAAGTTTGAATTATTTTTATAATTTTTCTGGGCCGAATGTAAGGTTCAAAATCTTCATCATACAATGCGATAAGATTAGTTAAGTTAGTTCCGAACACCGACGGGAGGAACATCTGGCTCCGTTAATAAATTAATATTACACAAGTTTTATATTTATTTATTTACAATAATTGGAAATTAATTATTTCATTTAATGGAATACAATATATACCGTTTTGCGTTATGTTTTGTTTAATGATATATCATATATTTTGTTAAACGTTACGTTTTGTTTTGTGTTATTTATTTATTTATGTTTATCGTTTTCCGTTATAATTACGTTTACAAATTTCAATCGTTTTTTATCAAATATAACGTTATTATAACGTTTGCAAGCCCTGGTACCAGGTGATCCAATTAAGTGTGAGTACTTATTATTTCGAAAAGTATTAACTTCTTTGAAAATATTATTAGTTCATAATTTGATGCAGTTTCATAACAACATTTATGAAGAAAAATTTTTTTATCCTTAAAATTGTTAAGTATTTTTTTACTTTTTTAAATAACACCATGTATTTTTTACATCATATTCTGAATTATATACTATATATTATATATTATTTACAGTATTTGGATCTATAAAGATCAATAATTTTCGGACAAGTTATTCATGCCGCAGACATGGCTTTTAAATATTTCTAGGGCTGTATTCTGTTTCAATAGTGTGTTTAGTAAAGTGTTAATTTCATACTTTTTATAGCAATAGGGGGCGATGTTAGATTTGCAAGGGAGAGTTCTGCCTGGGGAGCATTTATTTTCATTTACATTGATCAGTTCAGTAGTTTCGTTTTTTGTATAGTTGTGCTTACTCCCACAGTCCCACTACGTCTAGCTAGTCTTGCTAGATATTTTATAAATAATTTTATTCTTCTCAGGGGAGGGGGAGAGAACGTTCACCGGCTATGTAGTAAAATCTAAGTGTTCAAACGCTTCAGGAGACTCCAATTGCTAGTCTTAGTCCGCAATGTAATGTTTATAGTGGTAATATCGATTTATTATTACTGGTATTTTTACAATTATTTTAACAAAATATATTATAATTTTAAGTTTCACGATTTAAAACTGCATTCAATAAAAAATATTTAGACCCATATTATATTCTTATTGTATAGAAAATAACATAAAAACCTTGAGATGTCAAATAATATATTTGTTACTTTACCTAACCCAAAGATAATTTTTAAACACAAATCCTTTTCACTTTTTTCAGGTTCTAATAAAATAAACATGCTTTTGATATTTTCTTGTTTATTTTTCTGGTTTTATGTGGCTGACCTATTCATAGTTTATGAATACTAACAATTTACAAAAATGAAATATTTTAATAATCTGAATTTTTCGAAACAGGTCTACTAAACATCTAACCATAATCATAAGACAATTAGGAACAAATTAGTGAAGTAGTTACTATTATAGTGAATCTGTTAACTGATTTTTTACTTATAATACATAAATAAATCTTAACATTTAGCTTTTATAGTATCTAGAATTAGGTATCAATATTTATTTGTGTTGTTATTTTTGCAATCTGATTTTATTATATTTTTATTCGATTGCTTGACAATTGATCGATTATTTCAAATTAAAAATATAAATAGTTTCTTTGAATAGCATTTGAGCTTTAATTAAGTTGAGTACCTACTTGAAAAATATGTTATTCATTTATTTTAATATTATATCAACAATTACTAAATTTAATTCATTTTTTAAAACTAAAGATATGTAATGATTATTTAGATTTAAATTCTAAAATTATCCTAAAACCATAATAACAATAATCTATTTTCAACAATAGATCTTGTTCACTTAAAATTGTTTTATTTATTGTCTTATTTTAGATTTTGACTATATCGATGAATTAAATTGAATTTACAGCAATGCTTGTTTTTTTTGCCGTAATCAAGTTTAAAAATTACAAAATGATTTTCAAACGAATCTAGAAAATCAAACAAACAATTATGGAAAAACTGAGATTTTTACTCAAAATGAGTTTTCGAAACAATCAATTTCTTCTTTAATGTAACCCTTAAAAAGTAACCATAGATAGAAATTTTAAATTAATGTTTATATTATCATTTTCTATGCGCTATACAATTTTCATGAGAATTTAACACAATATGGATAACATATTATTATCTATTTATAGCCTTATAGGCATATGACATTTTTGATTATTATTAGTTTTTTTTAAATTAATGTCGATAATAAAATATTAACTCTTTCAAAAATCTTGAAAATCTTATACAAAGTTATTTGTAAGTTGTAGTTAGTGGAAATTAACAAAAATTGAGCTTTAGACTACGATAAAAATTTATGAGTGTTTAAATTTAGAATCTTAACAAAATTCTAAAAATCACGAAAATGTGCAAATGAATTGGAGTTAGAAATCATTAAAAATTTTTTTTTTATATCTTGGATTTGAAAATATAATGCAAGATTCCCCTAAATTTTTCCTGAATGTAACAAAAAAATAAAATTTCCCGGAAAGTCAAATTAATATTTTTCAACCGTTTGAAGTCAAACATAGGATATGTTATTATCATGGGATTTTAATAAAAAATTATGACCATAGGTAGGTACTTGAAATTATCATAAAATATTTATTTTATAATTTTCTTTACATGAAAAATTTTCAAAATATTTTGACTCGTATTGAGTTATTTATGGACATTTTAAATGAATTTTGTTTTCTTAATTCTGTATTCAATAAATGTCAACAACATTTTATTTGTTTTTTTAAATAAACTTAAAATTAATACAAGGTTCCTTATAAGTTGTAGTAATTGAAATAAATAAATAATAAAGATACATTTGCACAATTGCTTTTTATTTTTTTTTAAGTTAAAATTGTTATCAAATTCGTTTTAATTATAGAGATCTGCAAAATTTTTTTGATTTAAAAATTCATAAAAAGTTTTCTATTTAAATCTAAGATTTATGTTCAAATGTTATACGAGATTTTTCAAAAAAATGTCTACCTAAAGGTCAATTAAAATTATAAGTTCAAATTTATATAACATTAGATGTTTACTCAATTTTTCATATAGCGTTTTCCTTATTTAGTTGTTATTCATAAACAAATAACCGTAGGTACCTACTTGAAATTACAGCGACTCCTTATAATACATCTAATGTACAGTAGAAATAGTTACCCACTTACCCGATTTTTTTTGTCTTGTAATTTTTTTACAATTTTGTACAGTAAATTTATGAGATAAGATTAAAAAAAAGTTGTCGCAGTAAAATATAAACTTAAGATATTCCATATTTTTATAAATACACTGTGTCAAGCAGGTTCCATACATTATTTCATATGGATTTATTCACAAAATATCGACTTAACTACTAGTACTTCAACAATACAATAACATAACATGGAATAATGTATTAATACATATTTCAACTATCAAATATACCAGAACAGAAAATATAATATGAAACACAAAGTAATAATATTTTTTTAAATCTATTTTTTTGTTTTTTTTTGTAATTATCATTTACCTATTGATTAGTCATCTTATATCTCTTCCATGAAATCTGCTGTTGTGTTAGGTCAATTCAAAATTTAATTCACGGCTGGTATAATAAAACCCGAATGAATTATTAAGATCCCCTGCAAAAATGTTTTTCCTTAACAGGGGGGATATTTTATAACTAATATAGGTACATATAGGTACAAGCAATACATTTATTATACTATCTTATATGTATGAACAGGTTTCACTGAACGACCTACCTGCTACCGGCCTTGCATTAAGGTTGTATTAGGGACATCAATTTGGAAATTTTCTACTTTAGTCGTGGTTAGAGCATTGACGAGACGATTACCTCCATTGGACGTTACAAAGTAAGTAGTTATACATTATTATCATTTATTGTTTAGTTAACTAAGAGTTTTAAATCTCGATCTATAAATAGTTCAAATACATTTTTAAACATAGCTTAAAGTACCTAGTAATTTAGTTTTTTGTGACATGGCTTCTTATAAATAAATGGACCTCACCAAACAGAGCTTTGTCTTGATTTAATGATAATTTATTAAAATTTTTCTTTTGGTTTTTTTTTTTTTAGTTATGATCTTCTTCATTTAAATTTAATTTTTTCAATATTTATATTTTATTCTTAGAAAAATTATGTTACAAAATGCTTAGAGTACTATAATTTAAAAATAAATTTAGTACATATTTAATAACCTTATTAAAAACTGTTTTACAAATTACATATTTTAATTTATTACTAAAATCTTATTTATTGACATTTACATTTCATATATGTTCAAAATATACAGTTGAATTTTGAAAATTGTAAAACCTTAATGCATTTATTACAATACATAAAATAATTAAAATATTACTGGAATCTTTAATGAAATTAAAAAAAATAATTTTTCTGAAATAAGGTTAATGTGTTCTTATTATGTTAAGGATTAAAGAAGTACAATTTTTTAGTGTTGGTCGAGTACTCGACTTAGGAAATATTTTTTCGATGTACTTGACTATACTGAAATATTGTTTGTACTTGTAAATACGAGTACTTGCCTTGATCGAGTACTTGTATTAAATCGAGTATTGTTTTCATTATTTTTAAAATTTAAATTTTAGAATACTTTAAATAGTATTTTATTGAAAAATAAATGTAAAAACTTTTAATAACCAAATTCAAGTACAATTTAAAATACTGAAGCAATTCACAGTACTCAACCGTTTTTTCAAAACTTGTAATTTGTCGAGTACTCGAGTTCTTTTAATGCTCGACATTTGTCAAGTACTCGACTTTTTTTGAGTACCTACTTGACATTTTCTAGAATTTTGAACTCAACTTGATTCGACTTAAAATTAAAAAACAATCCTCGGCTAATACTACATTTTTTTTATATGTACTTAGATTGATTTATAGTATACCTATATATATTTCATAAATGAATATCAATGGTTAAACATTTTAGTTATTAAACTGTGACAATTTCAAACATTTTTTACGACAATGGTTGTATAACAATTATATAATAATAAAAAAAGGTTAAACAATACAAGGCTTATGATTTTAATTGCATAATCAATAAGAGTTTAAAAAAAACCTATACAATATTTGTTTATGATAGTTATTCAATTTCAATTGTGTACCAATTAAATCGGAAAAAAAATTCACTTTGACTTTGACAAAGTAATTTTACGTGACATGAAAACTGGTCTCGTATTAACTGACACGATTTCATTTTATTGAACGCAACTATGTGTTGAATACAAATTTGACGACGTATGATGAAACACTTACTATGTACTTACAAATTGAAAAGTCGTAAATCACTTTTAATTTGTTATAAAAAAATATATTCTATGCATTAAAACGATCAAAAGTGTATTATTCTTTGGGTTTTGTTTAGGAAAAACATTAAGAAGTTTTAATTCAATATTGGCACTAATATTTTCTAACAGATAGTGAAATAATGGCACTACATACACAATTACACCTGTAAAGATATTTTATTTCTACTGATTCCAGACAAAATTAATTAGTCAGACATATTATTTAATAAACTTCACGGAAGTAAAAAACATTAAATAATAATATGTGGTATGTATAATAAGTAATAATGTTTGGGATTCCAGAAAATATGTACTGTTGCAAGTTTGATTAAAATAATTCTAATAATTACATTGGTGAATAAACTAATATAATCTCAAATCTTAAGAACGGCCGTCTGTTATTTCCTAATCCATCGTGTTGACTTATTAGTCCCTAAAAATTCTGGTTTTCTTTTTACCTTGAAGAAGACGTTATTGTCGTTGTATCGTCAGCACAGTAGGTAATCGATTATTCCCAACAGCCTGTCTACCTTGTGTACAGGTATAGTAATAAAAAAAAACAACTTTTTCGAACATGTGCTTTATATAACTTGACAATTCATACTACCTACACTCACAGAGGTATAAAGATATATTAACTATTAATTTTTAATACACTCTTATCCATCCAAGGAAATTTGCGTGCGCACTTGTATCAGACTATCAGAATTACATTCCATAAACTAGAATTTCATAGCTGGCAATAATACGAGTCGTTCAAGTTTTTCCAGTACATGATCAAGGTCATTCAATTTTTAAATAGTCTAAACTTTTAAACACAGATATAATTCTATTGGGATATCGTGGGTTCAAGGTGGTTTAATTCGATCGTCTCCCCAGACGTTTTCCAGACATAATAACTATTAAATAATTGTAATAAAATAACATCTATTATGACAGCTTTAATAGTGGCCATATCATAATAATATATAATTAAGTCAGACGGGTAGTGTTTGTTTTACTAATACATACCTACATATAAATTGCACCGATAAGGCAATAATATACATATTTAAGTGGAAAATAATTTTGAAGAATATCAATACATCGAATCAAATAAATACTTTTAATCGTTATAATTATTACATTTGTATGAAAAAAATTATTTGCAAATTATTATGTTTTCCCTGTTCGGCTTTGAGTTATCAAGCAACTAAACTCAATAATACTGAAATTGTGAAATAACATTTGCTTGTTTAATTTTATAAGATTTATCAACAATTATAAACGACCGCATCACATACCTGTATGAATTAAATTTCTTTAATTCCAACATTGACATTTAAATGAAAATAGTCTTATGAATAATCAAATTTTACACATGTAAGGTATAATACAAAAAGACTTATTTGTAAAATGTGATTATTCATAAGACTATTTTCATTTAAATGTCAATGTTGGAATTAAAGAAATTTAATTCATACAGGTGTGTGATGCGGTCATTTATAATTTATAAGGTATTAATACTATAGAATTAAGGTGGGAATCAGGAGTTCGAGGGATTTGTTATATAATGATATTTTTAAAAACATATTGAAAAGCAAAGATTTTCGAAATTGTATGGATATAGTTATCATAATATAGTTTGAATAACTTGAGAAGGCACATCAGTAAAATATTTTTTTCCGTTTTATAGTTCAAACACGTATGGAATATAGTAAAAATTTCTCTTCGTATTTCATTCATCGTGATTACACAGTTAAAATGCATTAAAAATCATAATCTATTATTGTATTATACAATAATAAAAATAATATTTTATGTATTTTGTCATATTTTGTTCATTTTAATTACATATTTTTATTCTTAGGGAAACTTTTAGTGTTAGTTTTTTTTATAATATTATTAATACATTTTTTAAGTATGAATATATTAAAAAACGCTTTTGGTGAATCACAGATTATATAGCTTTTATTTATATTTATAACTTTATAATAGGTGTAATATCGTCATTGACAAAAACAAACGTCCTTTGTAAAAAAAAGTGTATTTTTCAGAAAACACAAATAACGTTTAAATAAAAAACGACGATATCATCATTTCAACTACCTATGTAATTATAATGAGTGAATTAATGTGAAAGGCTTTAAGTGACAACAACCTGTATGATATGTGTGTAAGACAGAGAAAAAAAATTGCTTGTGTTCCCATATGAGTATTAAAATGTAAAGTGTTTAACACAAAAGTACAATACTAGGTACAAATTTAAATACAATTAAAAAAAAAACCAACTAAAAAGTTATATGCTTATTCCTTATAATATACAATGGGTATGTTTATACATGATTTAATATAATTATAAATTAAAATTGAAGTATAGTTTATTGTAATTATGTACAAACTCAAAACTTTGCAAAATTTCCATCTCTGAAAAACGCATTCATTATTATTAAACTTTTAAATATGTTTAGGTACAACAATTTATTGAAATTTGAAATAATTTAAAAATAAAATATTCATGGTTATTTTTAATAACTCTGTTAATACAATGCAATTTTTTTTATTAGCACTAAGTTGTATTGAGTGTGAAGTTTTAATAGGTTAATAATGGTTAATTGTTGATTACCTAAGTGGATTCTAAATGAATTGAGAAAAACTAAAACTTAGTAAACTATGAATTTGAATGCAAATATTATTAATCCAAGCAATATAATTAAACAAACGTAGCTATTAAATAGATTTTCAAATGAGGATTAATTGACTGTAGAGAGAAACACGGACAACAGTACACTAACATATAACAAAAAAAAAAAAACACAAAACGTACAAAATAAATTTTTTTTCTGCACTGAACGATCAATATATATTTGATTTGATAATGTTTATTTTTTTATTTTATGTATTAAACACTTTTAACCTTTTATTGTAGTACCTATAAACCATACAATATTAAACTTCGAAAATTTTTCTGGAAGCAAATTAGGTCTATTTGGTATTCAGTAGCATCATTTTTCATCAAAATCGATTTTGTTATAACTAGAAAACGAGTGATCTTAGGGATTGGATACTTTAAATTTTCACTAAACATATTATTTTGTATAGTTTCTTTTTTAGACATGGTATATACTCAAAATATATCGGTTAATTTTGAGCTATTTATGAACATTTGGTATTAAGTGACTTTTAATTGACTTTTGTCCCATAAATGTTGAAACAAATTATTTTGCTCGGTCAAAAAGCTTGAAAAATAAACGCGAAGTTTCTCATGAGTTGTTCATACTAGAATTTGTAAACAAAGTTTAATGTAAGGCCATGTATTAATTTGCAATGCGAGAGTTTGAATTTCAAATTTTGACGAATTTATGCTCAAGTAAAATAATAATTATCCTTCTCAAACAATTGTTGTTATTTAATTGTAATTAAAAATTTCTGTAAAAACTTATTGAACATTACATTAAATAAAATTGCATTGGTATATCCAAACAATTTAAATTAAATGTATATTTTGTCTCATAATATAGGCACATCTAAAAAATATGAATTTATGAATATTTTTTGTATCGTTTTTATAGGATGGAGGTGTCTCAAGATTTTTCCTTGGCTTCTAAACATTCAGCCAGTGGGCTCCGAATGACAAGTACTGAGCTGACTGCTTACGCAGTAATTTCTTTTATTGTGGTGCTATGGTGTCACTACAAATGGAACCGCAGACACTTCGAAAAATTGGCATCCAAAATGACGGGACCGCCGGCATACCCTATTATTGGCGCAGGGCTTGAGTTTGTTGGTACACCTCAACGTAAGGCAAACGATTCCAAAAACAACGCTGAACGAAAAATAACTTTTTTGGCTCTTTTTTTTTTAGAGGTCATGGAGAGAATAATTAAACTGTACGACATCTATGGTTCTGAACCGTTCAAAGTGTGGATGGGTACATCTTTGGGCGTAACCATAAGCAAACCAGAAGACGTACAAGTAATTATTTTCAGAGTATAAAATTAACTAATACCAAATATGTTTTATTGCGATTGATCAGAGAGACAAACTGGTTTGATGAAAATGTAAATTAGTCTAGGGTGCGGGTGTCAGGAAATGAAAAACGTATGTGCTATATATTCTACAATAGTGACTCAATAAATAATTTCCACACTTGTGTCATAAAACTTGACGGAAATTGAACAGCTATAGTATTTAAAACCTGATTTGTTTCAGATAGTATTAAACAGTTCCAAGGCCTTGGAGAAAGACCAGTTCTACAAATTTTTCAAGAATACTGTAGGTGAAGGCTTGTTTTCTGCCCCAGGTCAGTGAAAACAAATATAATCCTTGATACTTTGCACGTCAGTTTTGTTTATGTTTTCCATAATTGATAGTTTATTGATAAATTGATCTTGAAAAAAAGTGATAATTAAATAAACTTGCTTTTGAATATTTTCACCAAGTGTGAAATTACAATTATTACAATATCGATAAAAATACAGTTAATAATTATTAATATAATACACATAATTATAATACAAGTGTGCATACATTAAAATTAATTATACTATATTTAGCGAATAACGATGTATTATTATGTAAAAGTGCTATATGTAGGGTAATGAGTTCTTATTTAACATAACATAATATAACTAATTTCATATTGTTTGGCCATTGACCTACAACAATGAACAACAGTGAATTTTTTAATTCGTTTATGTTATGTTATAGATTTTTGAACTGTGGAATAATTAATGTTTATTGATTATTTGAATATATTAATTATTTACAAATCGTTTAATTGCTGAGTCTTAAATATTATTCAATTTTTAATGAGCTGAACATTTATTAATTTATTTACGTTGCTTTTAATTTAATGAATTCATTTGATTGTTAAGAAGTTTATGTAGCTATATAATATGTAAAATAGATGTCAATCATCCAATTAGATGAAAACTCAGAAGTTCCTATGTCAATATTTACTTCGGAAAAAAAATATGTTAACAATTGAAAGTCAAATGTTATGAAAAAAAACAATAGTTATAAAAATTAGTCATTCATTTATTAAAATATATAATTGCATGAAAAGTATAATATTTTAATAGAAGTGTATCTATAGTTATATAGGCTAGATCTGAAGTAGGTAATTGATTAAAATGAGTACCTTCGATTAAAACTAAATCATTTATTTCACAATAATAGATTCTGAATATTCTAATACATACTAAATATTAAAACGTGTATACTGTATATCAATATATCATTATTAGTTACAATTTAATTTACATAACTCTGCATCTTAGTCAATTTTAAAAATATTTTTAGTTCATAAATGGCGAAGACATCGTCGTCTTATTACTCCAGTGTTTAACGCCAAGCTTCTTGATCAGTTTTTTCCTGTTTTCAATGAAAAAAACCGAATTCTCACAAGGAATCTAAGGAAGGAATTAGGTAAAACACAACCATTTGATCTTTGGGATTATATATCGGATACCACGCTTGATATCATTTGTCGTAAGTATTTCAGTACTTAAAATACTGAGTTATTCTTACAGATATTTACTATATTTACTTATAAATTTATAATACCTATTACATTACTTTTAGAAACCGCAATGGGGTACAACCTTGACACTCAATCAAATAACGAGTCTGAATTTGCTGAAGCGTTAACAAAGTAATACAATTATTGTATGCATAAAATACAAAGAATATATCCAAAATAAGAGATTTTTATTTATAGAGCATCAGAATTAGATTCTATGAGAATTTACAAACCATGGTTGCATCCTGATATAATATTTTCAATCTACGGAAAACTTACTGGGCTACACAACGTCTACAAAACGTTGCACAAACTTCCAAATCAGGTAAAATTTAATATAGATGATTAAATAAACGTTATGCTCGGGGTTACTTGACTACTGGACTTCTCGGGTCGACGATGTATTTTACATTTAAAAAATGTGTATGTTCATATTATGTATTATAAACATTAAATTCTAATGATTTAGTTGTAATGTATAAACGAAGTTATAAAATATTACTCGGGAGAGTTCACATGTACCTTTCAAGTAATACTTCACTAGACTCCCGAGAGAGCTTACATGTACCCGTCATATTGAAGTAGACTCGGGAGAGTCTACAATCACCCACCCATGCTTAGTATTAAAAGTTTTCAATGATTTTATTTTTATGATTTTAGGTGATCAAGGAAATGAAAGAAGCATATGCACAGAAGAAAATTGAAAATAAAGCTAAAGCAATAGATGTCAACGATGACGATAGTGAGTGATTCGGAACTATGATAAAATATTATATATTAATTATCTATAATATTGTAATATTATGTGCAGTTTTATTGTTTATTTTTATTATATTTCAGAAACTCGTTTAAAAGTGTTTTTGGACACTTTATTGGAACTAAATGAAGCTGGTGCAAACTTTTCTGATGAAGAACTAAGAGACGAAGTTGTGACTATGATGATTGGTGTAAGTAAATCTAAAAACAGCTAAGTTAGTCAACAATTTTTAAGTAATTTGTACAACTTAATATTACAGGGTAGTGAAACCAGTGCTATCACACTCTGCTTTTGCCTATTACTATTGGCTATCCATCAGGAAATTCAGGTGAGTGCCTGCTCGAAAATATAATGTTAAAAATACTGACACAAAACGATTTGTTATTTATTAAAGATTCTTTTAAACAGTGTTAATTGATAATAATCAAAAATAAAAATAATCAATTCAATTATTTAATTATTCAGTTAGGTGATCAGATAATATTAACAATGTATAATTGTATATTTGTATCATTAATTAAAGAAATGTGATATGTTTGTTTACTGTGAAGAATACATTAATGTGCATTTGCTCAATACACAAAAGTTTAAGACGCAAATCAATTCAAAATTTTGGAGTAATATTTCCCTATATTTTAGCATTATTTTGGGAGCATAGTATTATTCTGAGCCTATTAGCGTTATCTAGAAGACGCTAAGAGATTGGCTTATTTGTATTCCAAAAATATTTACTTGTACTTTCATTAGTGTACTTTTTAAAATAGTACCTGCATACTTTTATTAATTGTACTTTTGAGTTGAGATTATAATGATATTTTCATTTGGTTAATTAATATACATTTATTGGCACTAAACATTGTCCAATTTTTTTTCTATATAATTCAATGTATTTTTTCAGTTTTATAATTTTCCCAAAATTTTCTAGTGTGACTAAATTTTTTTTTATCAAATATATTTTCTTAATTTAAGCATTATTTTTCTTACAATAGTGTTTATTTTTAAACATGTTTTCAGAAATGCACCCAAACGTGTTTAAAATGTGTAGGTAAATTTTTGATAATGTGCCCAAACGTGTTATGCCAAATTGATGTATTTTGTGTACGAGCTTGACTTGGCCATATCCAAGTTAAAATAGACACACTACAACTGTACTCAATTTTATTCTTTAATATTTCAGGACAAGGTTTATGATGAGATTTATGAGGTATTAGGTGACGGTGACCAAACAATTACTATTGAAGACACTACCAAACTAGTTTACCTCGAACAATGTTTACGGGAAACTCTTCGATTATACCCTATAGGGCCGATGTTACTCAGACAACTCCAAGATGATGTCAAAATTTGTAAGTAAACATTAAAAGAGCTTTATTCTAAGAAATTATATTTTGTAATCAATTTAAATTTAGTTTCAGGTGATCACACGCTGCCAAAAGGAACAACATGCATTATATCTCCGATATGTACTCACCATATTCCTGAGTTGTATCCGAATCCATGGTCGTTCAATCCGGATAACTTCGACGCTGAAAATGTTTCAAAGCGCCATAAATTTAGTTTTATAGCTTTCAGTGGCGGTCCAAGGGGTTGCTTAGGTAAGTTATTAGCTAATATAACAAGAAAACATATGTGATAATCCATTAAATATTTGAAACTCATTTTTTTCTGAAAAAAATAAAGTTTTAAAAAATATTTAATTTACATAAATATCAAGTCATTAAAAAACATTTTCCAAAGAAAAAATAGATATTATTCTTTAAATATTTTACTCTTTTAGGCGATAACATTATTTTTGATTTCATTATCATAAACAGAATATTATTCGGAGTATTTTGATGGATCAAATTCAAATGTCGGACAAATGTTTTATTAATTATTATTTATGATAACTCATAAACTATTATTTCACACTGATCCATAATATATTTTATCCATCGAAGTACTCCAAAAATATTCCACTTTGATATAAGAATTTAAAAATGCAATTTGTCATTAAAAAGAGTAAGACGATTAATAAATAATAATTTTTTTAGAAATATGTTGCTTGTAACGACTTAAAATTATGTCAACAAATATTTTCAAAATCGTTAATAATTTTTTAAATAATGAATGTCTCACCTTAATATTACTCCAGTATCTAATACACTTGTATTTAAATTGTTTAAATGATAGGATCCAAATATGCTATGTTGTCAATGAAAGTGCTCGTATCTACATTTTTGCGAAACTACAGCGTACACACGGACGTCAAATTAAGTGATATTAAATTAAAACTAGATTTATTAATGAGAAGTGCTAATGGTTATCCTGTGACTATTCGGCCGAGAGATAGAAGACCTACATATAAACAGAATAAGAATTGTTCGACAGTGATCTAATTTGTGATAAATAATATTAATATATATTGTCAAAAAAAAAAAAAAAAGATTAAACAAATGAATTGTTTGTAAGTAAATGGTTTTATAAAAGTAAAGTGGTCTATCCAATTTTACAATTTATAGGTGTTGTTATATTCATGAATATTATTGACTTGTAATCTTATATATTTATGTCAAATTGTCGAATTGTCAAGTGTGAAAAATGTATTTTATTTATAATATTTACTATGAAAATCGTAAATAATTGTATACAATTGTCAATAGATGACTCTCGATAGTAGCAACTCTTATTTTGTGTTAATAAAACTATAAATAAAAGGCCTTATCAAAACAGGTGGGTGCTTCTATTCTCAATGATGTGTACTTTATGTAGCCCGTGTCCACCTTCAAATATTGTATTTTATTTTACTACACTTTTCAGTAGAAAAACACACCAGACCTATGTATTTATTTTACCTGTTCCTTGTAGTCTTATAAAATACCAAATAATTACTGTAACTAAATATTAATAAATTATAAATATATATATTATTCAAAACTATTAAAGTCTTCTACTTATCTCATGTGAAAATTATATTAAGTTAAGGCATATTTATATACCTATATGGCTATATGTTATAAATTTGTTGTAATAGAACAAAATTAAGATTCAACTGCAAATTTACTAAAACAGGTATTTACTAAAAAATTTTTTTTGAAAAAGTAGTCTAACAAATGATAAATTTGAAAAAAAAGTTTAACTGGCTTATTTATTATCCATCATAGGTATAAAACGTTAAAGTAACATTTATCTGTTAGCTCTAAGGTTTCCAAATATATGTTTTTAAGTTTCTACACTTTATATATAAGTTGTGTCGGTCCATCCGCCTTTTACCTAGAGGAATTCAATTAAACCCTTCTATGGTTAAGATATAACTATTTAATAAACTGCTTCCAGTCTCACTCATTAATCTGCAGACTTAGGATTTGTCTTATTTTTCAGTGTTTTTAGTTTTCACTAATATTGTACATACAAGGAAAATAATGAATTTTAATAAAAATAATAAATTATATTTTGAATTATGTTCCAAAATACGTTCTTAAATACCGTTACAACTTGCACATGGCGTTTAATGACTAGAGAATGAGTAGTATTATTGATAGTATTATTGAATTACTAATGTAATAAATAAATGAATTGGCTTTTACATTTTTCAAATCCAATCACTGAAAGTACGTATTAATTATCGTTGTCAGCCTTTTGGTCGATTTGATGAAACATTGATAGGGTTTGCACACATTTTGCAAGGGTCTTAAATTAAACTCTTAATCAATATAAATCTTCAATGACAGTTCAAGTGACTCACAAATTTAATACATTTTACTCCTAATATTTTATTTTATGCAATACAACTTTATTTAAACAAAATATGTTGCCTATACCGAAGGTCTTATTACATTCAACAGAATTGCAACAGGGACAATTTATTATAGCTATGCATGCAATTTAGGTAATTCGTATTATACAAATGTGTGATTTACAATAGGCATGATTATTTAATTGTTTGTAAAATCCTGTGGTTATGAGGGAGTTCATGAGCTTTGGACTTGATGCCGATGAGATGATATGATGGTTATTTATGGTAGGTAATTGTTGACAATTATTATTATCGTCAATTTAACTTGTAAATCCGAAATCATCTTGTACATTATAAATATTATGGTTGCAAGCAACTTCAATAATTTTGATTTTCGATTCTAAGGGGAGCGATGAATGTATTAATTTTACAATGATGTGTGTTTTCTTTTATTTTTTTTGTGTCTGTCCTCACGGTTTGGTGCAATAAAAGTGCCTCGATTTTCTTAAACAGCAACTTTTCTGGTAGGAAAGTGAATCTAGTTAGTTAGTTTGGATGGTAAAAATTTTAAACTCCCAATAGTTTTCAAAAGCAGCAGGATAAACAAACAAAAGTTAAGGAAAAACGGGAACCTTCACTCAAAACCAATTTCAAAAAATCGATTTTGGTTTTTAGTGTACCCCTAAAAAAAAATGACAATAGACACATAAAATTTTCACTGAATGGTTGTGTTAGCATTTTCCGTACACCGCGCAGTTTTCAAAATATTTTGACTCGTGTTGAACTATTTAAAGGCATAATATGATATTTTTGATTATTATTTGTTTTTTTTTAACTAATGTCGATAAAAAAATTTTCACTTTGTCAAATAAGTTGAAAATATAAACAAGGTTCTTCGTAAGTTTCTATTACTGGAAATTTAAAAAAAAGTTGAGCATATATCCACAAAAATTTTTTATGATCGTTTGAATTTAGAATTTTGATAAAAATTGTAAAAACCATGAAAATTAGCAAATTATTTTGAGTTAGAAATTCATAAGAATTTTTCTTTTTATTTGTTGAGTTAAACTACAGCTAAACGTAAACCGATAAATCCTGAATGAGTAATTATTATTAGATCGTTAACTCAAAAAAATTCACAACTTGTTATTGTAATATCGCTAAAATTTGTGGTGGTGTAATTATGTATAGTGCCAGTGATTCACCTAAATACGAGTTTCAACTTGAATCAAATGAGGCACGTCCGATGAGTTTCAGAACCCACTTGAACCAACTTGAATATTGTGTAAGTGTAAGCACTACAATATATTTTCGATTCACTTGTGAGATGCGACTAACTTATACATTAAACGAACGTGCTAAAACTAATAAGTACAACAACTCGAAACATTGTTCGCGGGAAATTAGACCCGTCAAATTTAAGAGCTATATTATATTATTTTATTTTAACTAGTTTTGACGATGAGTAATAATAGGTAAGTAATGACTTATTAACAATTTATTTGTTAACGCGTAGTGAAGTTGTTTAAATATTGAGGTGTATATTTGCAATAATCGTATTGACCTCGAATTTTTATATCATAGGTACCTATTCATACAATGTTATTGTAGTTATTTTATAATATCGATGGCATTTATTCCTATAGTTCTAATGAGTATACCAACATGTAGCGATTATCAATAGGTGTTCGTTGTATTATCTCATATTAAATATAATATTATAAAATATTATACATAATGATGGGCGAAATAAGGGAGGTTTACCTCTCACTGTAGCCTATACGCTCAAAATATTCAATATAAAAATAAATTTTATAAATTTTACTAAAAATGAAAATATAGTTATTTTATTGAAATCATACTTATTAGTATTGTTACTTATTATTAATTTATCTTTTACAATAACAGTACAATGAGTACCTCAAATTTACACTCGAAATCAGTTTTTAAGTAAGTAGTTCAATCTGGACTCAATGTTCAGTGTACACGACCATACTATTAATATTGGCGATTACTTCAGTTGTGATTCGTCGTTTGTCGCCCATTTGTAATTTTAATCTTCGGCTCGGTGTTTTTGAAGTACTTCAAATAAAATTGTAAATGTATGAGTGGGGCTTGTAAAATTGGTCTTTCGAGAGACGGCGGTTCTGGACTATTGATAAAGTCCTTCGCTCGTTAGAAGGTGGCTTGCCCAGAGGCGTGGTGGATGTCTGCTGTCATTTTCAATAAAATTATATGGCTATAATAATTATTAAAAATTCCATTGATATAAATGTAAACTGTATCTATTGCATAATATATTGCATAGTTATCTCAAATATTATTAACCGCCGCCGCAATTTGTTATGATGAAACCCTATATGTGATAAAAATTAATATCAACTGATTCATTCGTAAATTCGATCACTGCTGTTGTTTTTGAAATAGAAAAATACACTTTATTTGAGAGCTAAATTTAATGACCGTCAAATTTTAAACTGAAGTTGTAGTGCAATGGGTGAAATACCGTATAGGTTATATAATTTATTCTTACACTTCTATTAGTAGTGATTGAAGCACAAATCACAAACTGAATCTTTGTTTTATATCACTGTTTGTAGTAATGCGTTCCTTTATTTGTAATCGAACTTTGTAAGCGAAATTCAACCATAAATACTATCGATTAGAATATAATACCGATTCCTATAATCACTTCATTGCAACCTTTGCTGCAATGTTCTTCTAATTATAAGTGCACTTAAAACAATTCTTCATCATAATATTAACAAATGAGTTGAAAAAGTTCACTCGACGAGAGTGCGAAATTGTTAAGGGTTTCCAAACTTCTTATAATACAAATCAATAATCTACATAAATTCAAAATACGTACAATTTAAATAAAAATTTGGTAATCTTAATATTTTAGATAGTTGAATCTATATTAAATAATTTTACAAAAAAAAATGACTTAAAATCAACAATCGTAATTAAATATCTTAATTTCAAAAAATCCAACCGTGTAACGATACGAACAATAATGAATACATTAATATTTTAACATCAACAATCGTAACATTCGTAACTAAATTTGTAGGTACTGGTAAGTGGTAACTAATGGACGAACTGACACAACAGGGATGCACGGTTTTTTTAAGCTTGTGTTCAGAAACCGAAAACTTTGTTGGATTTACAATTATCCTGTTGCTGTATAGACGTATAGTTAAAAAAATATAGGTTAAACTAACAAATAAAATTGTTAAATATATAATAATACCAACCATACTTACATTGTATTATCAACAAATTTAACAGCATGATATTGACAAACAACCTATCGTCGTCGTTCTTCATATGCAATTTAAGATCAAAATGAATTGATTGAAAACAAATTGTACGATTATACACATGATTAAGATGAAAATAAATTTGTATTCGCCTTAATACATAATACACTCATACATTGTCTAATTTAAACAACTGAGTGAGGACACAAAAAGACAAAAAATGTATTTCAACGGATGTTGACGGAAGACATATTTTAATGTGTTTTGGTGAACGCAAACAGCTTAAATGAGGATTGACGACAAAAACTAAAACTATGCATAAATCCTTTTTTTGGGACTCTGTAGAATAGTGGTCTACGGTGGGCGAGAATCAAGTTTACATTATTCATACACATGACACATAGGTAGGTTATATGTTATAAATTTATAATCACGAAATATTTTCTTAAAATTATTTAGTTGTCGAATATGTTTTCGTAAAATATAAACGTAATAATGTATGAGAAAATAAAGTTTGTTACATTTAATTTCCGTTCGTACGGAATTATTAGTGTTATGTACAAATTAAAGATTTATTATTCAATTACAAATTACACGTATTTATAGGTGGTTATATTAGTTTTAATGATTACATTTCTTGTTTATTTTTCAGTAACTTCCCAACAATGTCAGTTATAATATTATATTATATTAGTTATATTGGTTTCAATATAATATTGCTCTTTAAATACATAATACTGTTGATTAATTTAAAATAATATTTTTTCGTGTGTAGGTCGATAAGAACTTTTTGGAGACTAAACGTGTTCCGGATAAATAAACGCGTTTGTCAATGCAATGTACGTTAAAAGTTTATTATTTTTTTGAAGGTCTTATACAAACTCCTACGTACAAATACCTGGTTGTATGGAAAAAAAAATAATAACAATAATAAGCATTTAACTGTTCTTTCTACCTACTGAATCAATGGTAGGCGTCTTGAGAATGGTTCAGGTCGTCGTACTGACATCTGCGGTCTCGATTGCAACCTCGACAGTGGTCAAAAATCGCCACAAGCGTCACAGACTTGCAGCACGCACACACACACACACACACACACACACACACACACACACACACACACACATATACAAAAGTAACACAATACTGTTATTGTAGTTAACAGGTCTATAGGGTAATAATATTCTCAAAGGTTCGTTAATTATATTTCTATGAAATTATTGCTGTTATAGAAATTTCATAACCAAACAAGTTGGCTGCAGATTAAACCGTGAACGGCATGAAAAATACGAATACCTGACTTTTAATTCACTGGAATTTTGCACCGATGGCTGATGCTGTGTAATTTAATACCTACGATGTGTTTTAATTACTTTATTTAGATACAAATTATTTTTATTAGGTATTATTGGATAAAACAAAATACCTAAAATTAAACTAGTAAGCACAGTCGATAAAAAATATGTACGAGTATTAGTTGGTATTTTAAAGTCAAATCAAATCGAATAAAATAATAAAAATATGTATGCAAGTGAGTAAATTAGGTGTCGTAGTGTGAGTCAGTATGATGGATGTGTTGAATTTGAACTCAATGATATTATATCAATCATTTTACACCAACTAAATTCGCATTCCCCGCAGCGAATCATCTCGGAATTTCGATGGAAAATCTGATGGCGCTTATAACATTTATTTTTTTCCGTTGAACAACAACTTCTCCTTACCACACTACCCATTTAATATTATTATCATATTTAATGATGGCTAGGTAAATAAAGTAAGCATTAATTTATTACTAAAATAATAAGAAGGCAACCGTGATATAAATTTTGTGATAAAAAGTTGGTGCTAAGTACATCCTAGCCCAAATTGGGACTATGCATATTTGGAAATTGGAAACTTTGGGCGGGGTCTAAGCCCCCAGATATCCCACTAATCTTCTCCCCCCCCCCCAAAAAAAAAAAGAACAGATAATTTTTAAATTATGTATGTGATCGAAGCCACATTGTTATTAATAATGTTAAGCTCCTTTAAAATTTAAGTGACTTTTGTTGTAGATTTTTTTTTTCAATAAATTAGGGATTAATATGTACAATCAAATTTTACTTTAAACAACATTAGTTTGACTCTTAACGTTACCACTTATGTTACTTACTATTATTAATCATCGTATACTTAATAGTTAATACTTATACATAATTACAAAAATAATTAATGTTCAAGCAATCGGAATATTATTCTTATGAATTTATTTATTTATAACAATGTATTATAAAAGTAATTTTACTCTATAATTATTAGTCTATTTCAAAGTATAAATTATATGTATTTGGTTCTAAAGTTTAAAAGTAGGTATAGGGATGTTAATTTTGCTGATATGTGAGTACTACAACCTACACAACAGTACAGACCACTATTAAATTTAATTGAGAATTTATATTTAATGTTCAACAAAAACCAACCGTCTAATATTCTACAGGGAACAGACAAAAATGTTCGAGTTTTAATGTGGGATTCAACAGAAATAAGGGAAATATTTTTTAGGTTGTCAAGGTCAAAGTGTGTACAAGATGTTAAATATTTCTTCAAGGTGCAGTCTAAAATATATTCACAGAATAATAAATAACGATTGACGACAAAACACTTATAATCATTAATTAAGTAATAATTACACCCTGTAGCCCAAATATAATTATACACATAAATTCACAGGTGTTTAATCATATGCAAAAATACTATGGTATTAAAAAGGCATGGTATCTATGGCATCCTATATTCCTGTCTAATCGGTTAGGTTACACATATGCACTTACGTTACATCATTTCTGAAATTCTGTTCCTTAGTTTTCAAGATGATAATATATATATGGGTTACGAAAAATGTTTGTATGAAAAAACAGAGAGAAAAATAAAACAATATACACAGTATCTTTTTATCTTATCTGTACAAATAATTTTTTTATTTTTCTAAAATTTTCAAAATTTGAAATTTAAAACAACTCGCCAAATGCTACAATTAGTTCACATCCAGATTGTGTAGTTGTGAAATGTTGGTATATTTAAAAAAAATCAATTTTAAATTCTTTTACGATCCAATTATCTGCATTGATTATTATTATTATTTTTTTTTTGTTGATACAAGACCCTAGGCAACACAAGCCATTGAGTTATTTTGTTTTTATTACTATGAACTGTCATTAATTTTTCAAACAATAAAATTAAGTAAGTGTGGGGTGGTGTTTGGCTTGAGTAACAAATTTCTTCTAAGATAATCTTTTTATTCAATTATCAGTTATCTTATCTATCTGAAAAATGGAAGGACGAATTTAATATATTTTTGTTTATTAATAATAAATTGCGTACTTATTGTATTATTATTATAGCGGTTAGTGGTAACTCGTGTCAGGATTTTCATACTTTGAAGTTTGAATTGCATTTCAGTGTAATTTTCGTGTGGTGTCGAGATGATGTGTATGGACGGCTATAGCGCGAAATCGAATCATAGTCTCTATAAAATGTGCACACTACACAGTATACACTATACACAATACACATATAACATATAGCTATACTTGTAGAATATAG
The DNA here is from genome assembly GCF_001856785.1 of Myzus persicae. Classification (NCBI taxonomy): domain Eukaryota; kingdom Metazoa; phylum Arthropoda; class Insecta; order Hemiptera; family Aphididae; genus Myzus; species Myzus persicae. The sequence continues at coordinate 134,282 of NW_019104013.1, forward strand.
ATATTAAATTCTAAATAAAAATATAATATTCTTGGTTATAATTCTCCCGCTTCTCGTCTATAACGATCAGTGCACTGCGTAATAATCTCGAGTCTGGGATCACTTCTAGTAAATGTAAAAGTTATTTTTTCCCGACTAATTTCACTTCCGTTTTGTAACCATTAGATAAATAAGGGGTATAATTATTATTAAGCTAACTAAACATAAAATATCTTACTAGAATATTAATTGTTCAACTTTGTTTTAATTAAACAACTGAAACAAAAATACACCTATAATTGTCCTATTTATAATAATAAAATATACAATATATTCTGCAATTTTTCGCTTTAAATACCTAACAAATCGTAAAATGTAAAAACAAATTGTTTTTAAAAAGACAGCGGGATTTCTATGAAACAATCTGAATTTCGACCTACTGAAAGATATTAGAGAAGAAAAGTTTTTTTCAAATCAAACTATTTAAATGAAACTGTCTGGAACTTTGGAGGGAAAAAAACCATTTTATGTTCATAAATAGTTACATACAATGAAATAATAAAAAAATAATAATAAATTAATAAAAAAAATATAATACATATAATATCAAAAATGAAAAAGTTATAGTATTTTTTCTAGTGTTACAGCTTTATGTTCCCACTTTGAACTCGTTTTTTGCTGTAGTAGTCCCTGGAATAAAACTATACAACGAAATTGAATCAATGATAAAGAAATGGATGCATAATATTGAAAAATGAAAAAGTAATAGTATTTTTTGTAGTTTTACCGCTCATATGTTCCCACTTTTAACCCGTTTTTCTGCAGTGGTCCCTGGAATAACGCTTAATAGGTAACGAAATGAAGTCTCTTACACTGTACAATATTATGATTCAGAACGCGACTCGCTTCGAGTTCGTCGAACCGATTGACAGATCGGTGGCTGCGGCGGTCAGTGCCTATATAGATACATTATAAACTCACAATCTCCTGTAGCAGTTTGTCGCGATGCCCGTGTGTGTGTGTCGTGTGAGTGTGTGACATAACATTGATTTCAAGAACGTGTTGAGGTCAGCCACCCACTCACCGGCGCGTACCTATGTATTTATATTTGAAAAAAAAATACCACTATGCATTATTATTATTATTATTATTCGGTGTGAGCCCACCATTACTGTTGTCTAATAATATTATAATATCGCCCGGTATGGATGCGTGGCGCCCACTCCCGTACCCTGGTATTTCGCGACACACCGATCCTCGACGGCTGGCAGTACGATTTTTATGCCGTCTCTTAGTAATATTTTACTCACAGTATTTTTTTATTAACATCGTGTTATTTCATCTATATATTACTGTATACTATTTTGTAAACTACTTGCCGCCATTATAAAAGTATGGCGATATGCTTGCACTCCATATTGCATTCGAAACGCCGATTTCTGCAAAATTAATAACTAATAATTATTAAAAGTTGACTTTCGGAATATTTATATATTCCCTGGAGCTGAGTTATTACTATTGTAACCGAAATGCAGGAGAAATTAACTTAAAAAAGTAGTTAACTTCACATTATATTTGCCCATATATTTTGTCCAGATCAACCCGGACAACTGACTAAAAATTGCCCAAAAATTATGCGTCTTACGACTTACAATTTTTTAGGTGTAATTACTAAGTGGTGGGGGAGAGGCGTGAAAAACAGTCTGAAGAATCAGTAAATTGACGATGTTTTACCTACTAATCAAAAGCAACGTTGCGCCGGAAATCGTGATGACATGTAGAATATTAGATGTTATTATTTATGTTTATTGGTAATATATCAGACAGGTGTGAACACGTATCGATGTGGCTATAATATATTTTTATATTCATGTTGGACACACAATGTTATTCCAAAATAAATAACGCAGCTTATCGCCTTGTGAGAAATAAAAATGTGAGAATGACAAACAGTGCCCAATTTCCATAGTATTATAACGTTGTCCTCACTAAATATGGGTCAACTCGTCAATTCGATTTCTTACTTCCAAGATACTACTTAGGTACACACCACACTTATCATTATCGTGTTTACCTGAGCAGTGAGTTATTATAGTACCTATATGTGTATTGAATATTATATAATATATATGATGTTCACGATATGTAGGTATTATTATTAAACTCTAACAGGCACATGTTTGACGGACGTTTCCTCCCAAACAATACACGCGTGTACTATAGTTTTTTAATAGTTAGTTATATAGGTAGGTACATTATGATATGTAGATAGAGCGAAAATATATTTTAGATTCAAAATAATAATTATTTATAATTCAAAGATCTAACATGATCAAAACATGCAGTAGCGGCGTCGCAAATCCTTGTAGAAAACAATTAACGAATCTCATCGAATTAACAAATACCATAATTGTCATAATACCCGAATTATTATTGTAGTTAAATATTTAAGTTCGAAAGTTTTAATAATCAAATTGTATGTTGATGGAAACGTTAGACTTTTCATCGCTGTAAAACTAATATGTAGACTACAAAATAAGGTATCAATGAATTTTGCTACGCCTTGTTGGTAATTATCACACTGAAAGGTAAATTAACCTTAAAAAGTATAGTACAGTTAATAATAATAATAAAACAACAACAACAAATGAGTGATTTAGCGTAATCAGATGTTGTTGTGTCTTAAATCCTTGTAAAAAATAATTAACAAATTACATCAAAGTGGTAAATAAGATTATTTTTATAATATTCACAAATTTGCTATGAATTTCACAATTTTTTTTCATAGCAATATTTTGAAACAGCTCAAAAGCTATTTTTCTAAATCGATTAGGCAATTTTCTATAGTTGATAAACTTATTTAAATACAATATACGATTCTTAAAAAAATATATATAATCTCTTTGCGTCGTAAATGTAACAAATCAAGGAGATTGGGTTTATTCTGTTAATACTTTATGCGTTTAGCGTCATCTTGTCATTTCCTAATCTTCACCTCTAAGATAAATATTATCATAATATATCGATTATTGATTATGTTAGAGGGATTTTAACTAATTTATTCTATTCATATTTTAACACTACAGGACATAAGCTACGTGCTACGACGTCGATTCAATATTAATTATTCATCTGAGCTCTTCTTAAATGTCAACAGCTCCTTTAAATAACATCTGGTAGGTTTATTTACCTCTATTTGCGTACAGGTACTTACTTTTTTGGGCAGAACGCGTGTGTGGAACTGTTAATTTTTGTGGGCGCCTGGCGACGACCTGCAGGGCACTGAAAAAACGAACCTGAAACGTGTGGCACTCGCTGCAGTCGTAATAAATACAAAATATATGTACCTGTATAATATTGTGTAAATTAAAATTATAGTCCACTATACATTTTTAAGTTATTTTCATTTGCATAGGTATTATGATTATAATGTTATTTATGTTGTACTTGGATTTTGGTATAACTAATATAATTGTCAAAATAATGTATCTAGAATTTTAAAATTTAGATCAGTATTATTGTGATGAAAATATTGCTTTTATAAATTATATTATTATTAATGTACATTATATACTTAAACTGATTGTATTGAAATGTTAACAAACGAATTTGTTATTTTATGAATTAATTGCATTATAAGTTATTAAATAACTTTAAACATCTGATTTGAGTTAAAATTGAATTTGATAAATTTTTAAGAACCTAATATTGTTTAAATATACTTGTTTGAGTAATTTGGTATTTAATATTAACTATAGTATTTACACTATATTTTATACAACTATAACTACATAATGGGTAATGCTTAACATTTATGATATACATATAATAAATCATCTATCACTTTATATAGTATAAAATATAAATACGAATAAAGACTTATTACTTAGATTTACACGTTTCCAAACCAGTGACATATGTTGATAAGTTGATAACAATGGTTTAGGATTAATTTAACTTTGTATACAGTTTTTTTATAATATTAGAAAGTTATAACTTTATGCATCATTTACTTAATGTAACCATTGGCTACCTAGATACCAAGATACCTATGAATGTATGTTAATGATTTCATAAAAATATTTGGAAAGTTTAATTTTACTTCAAAATTACGATTATAATTTATGGATATTGTATTCAATACCTTAAAATATGTTTGCATTATGTAGGTAATAAACCACCAATTGTTGCATCATTTAATAGGTAGTTCTACTAGTTCTGAAAATAATATTGATTATGTGTATAGCATGTAATAGTGTTTGTGAGATTCAAAATTTAATGGATATAACAAATCAAAATCGTATGATAGACTTTTTACGTCTCGAGAATAGGCGGTTATCATAATAATAAAAACCAGAGCACGATACTCGATATCTTTCCTCCTCAAAGGAAATCTATGAAACTTAAATATGTTTTTGTTGAAATCACAAGTAACCATAAGACAATGAAATCCGTATAAAAATCAATCAAAAACAAAAAACTGTGTCCAACTCAAAAACATATTCATGTCAACTTAATTTTACCATGTGGAAACCCGTTTTATGGATTATTATGTTTATTAAATGTGTTGTGTAATATTTTTATGTAAAATCGTAGAATATATATTTTAGTTTAGGTTTCAATTAGGTACTAATCTTATAATCTGTACAAATTTAATATTTATATATTATAATAACTATAGCGCCTAATAGGTAATACTATTCATATTACGAATAAGAATCAGGTAGACATGATAATTTATTAATAATTTTAAGAAGTACATAGGTACATCGAGATCATCAAATATTGACCAACCAATAAAATAAAAGATAGACACGAATCGATCAATAATGTTACAACAGTCGAGGTATAATATGTTTATATGTATAAGAGTAAATGCGATTAGCTTTAAAACCACAACACTACTAGCGAAATGCACGTTTAGCAGCTTATAATCATAATTTGAAATCTGCGTAAGAAACTTACACAACACGCAATGAATTTTATTGTATTATATTTTTTTCGAAATATGTAGTGACTTGACAATATAATGGAATTAATGGTTTACGGTAACATAAAATAAAATAGGTATCTGTTGTAAAGTAATCAATATCATACTGCAATAACCAATAGGGCGTATCACGTATATTATACCAGAACGAACACGTGTATTTGGATACCAACTACTGTTACCTAGCTGTATTAAAGTTAATCAATATTCATTAATACCCGAGGGTACAGTATTATACTTTCAGAAAACTCGTGTGCTTCTTTTTGTTCCATGCACTACTCATAACCATAATTGTTGCTTCTCGGGGATAGTATTTCGTCCATACTTCATAATGTCAGCTGCAGCTAGGTATGACTTTTTTTGGAGTAGGTAATTCAAAGCCTATGGCACCACATTTTTTCTGCTTTCGCCGAAACGTGGACAATTTATTCTACTGTAGTTCCTTAATTTTGAATCAATGAATAATATGAAAAGTAAAAATTTGAATATTATAAATAGAAATTCGTGTTAGATTTCGAAATTTTCTTCTCAACATTCCTAGGAATTATTTTTGCACCGGGACTCGCAATCTAGAGTACGGCCCTAAGTTCTAACGTACATGTACCTACCTATTTTAGAAGTTTTTCAATGGATATTTTGGATATTTACATATTACATAGTATTATTTACATATATATTTTTGTTATAGTAACAATTTAGTATAATTTCAGGATGATTCACTAAGCAAACCAATTGCCCACTTCATTTTTCGTAACCAATAATGCAGTTATTCAAAATCTGATTTTTGAAACTTTGTAATAATATATTTAAATGTCATATTTTCAAATCCATGATATTTTTATTACAACTTAAGGCGACTTAATGTAATTTGAAAAACATAACTTTGTCTATACTATGTAATAATTTTCAGATAATATTATGGTATCTATTTTTAGTTTTGAAATCGTTGCCTGTAATACAATATGTAATATAATTAATTACAGAAAATCGAGAGTTAAATGGGTTTACTAATATAGGTATAAATCAAATATGACTACAATTAAAAAATAACTTCCTTGGTTTTCTACGAATCCATCCGGAAGATATCAAGTTGACTTTCTTGTTGTACGTGTATTTTATGTTTCAAAAGTACCCGTGTACTTTCCGGATTCCATCACAAAAACAAGTAACAACATTAATTGGATGAAATATGTCAGTGTTATTAAGTACTTGAGTCAAAGTATTCAAATCATTTTTAAGTACTCAAATACGTATTTTTAATACTTTAAAAAAAATACTACAACAAAGTACTTTAAATTCTTTTTTAAAGTATTCGTATGTAAAATAAATTACTTATCTAATACTACTACTACCAATAAAATACTTATTTTCAAATAGTTTACTTATTCTTTTTGGTTTAAGTATATATATTCCATTTAAATTTTAATCTCGTAAAATAAGTAATAACAATACAAATTGAGAATATTATACAAAATAAATTATAATAATATATTTTTTACTGTGAATTATACTACGCAATTGAAAATCAAATACCTCGACCAATAAAACCTGTGAAAAATGTTGCTAAATAATACTGTGTAAAATATATGCTCTATAAAATTAACGTTAAACATGAACATTTAATTTCAGTTGATCTTCAAGTAATACAAATCTTTTATAAAAATTTAAAAGTATCTATAAAATACTTTTTTTAAATATTTGTAATTTGTACTCAAATATTTTTTTTACCTTCTGTGTATTCAAATGCATATTTTAAATTATTTTTCTAAATTAGTTGGTATCCGTATATGTACCTACTTGAATACTTTTACAGATTATCTTTTACAAGAATTGCAATACGACAATACAATTTGGTAATTTGATGCTTCTTTTGTAATTGAATATTGATTATATTTATTAAATATATTTTTTTTTGGTCTTATGTGTAATTATAAACTGTGAATGATATATGAATAATTATTTTATCATGAATAAAAAATAATTATAAGCTGAAATCAGATACCTACTATATATAACTATATAGTGCAATATTAAAAAAATTAATTGACCGTTATTGATTTTAGTTCGTTTAGTTAGTTACCTTGACGTAAACCAATGTCAACATACTGTCATTAGACCTGACAAAAAAAAAACACGAATACATTTGTGATTTATTTACTTTGTGGCATCTGTATATTATATGCCCACATAAATAAATCATACATAATAGTCCTGTATAATACAATTAATTTTTTCATTCAACAATGAATTCATTATATTTATAGTTAATATATTGTTATATATGAATAAATTATCATGTACAATTTTGTAATAATATATAAGCTATAGTAATAACATTTCATGTACTTAATATGAAACAATTGTAAAGTATAATTTCAATAAACGAGAATATATATTTTAATCTGTATATTATTATCTGTTTAATGTGGAATAGCAAACAAAATTCTATAATTTATATTTGAAACTTAAATGCCACAAATAACGATTTGATGTGTCGGCTTCTTATTGTTATACTCATTTTAATATTTATGATATTATGACTATTGCGGTATATGGGTCACCAACGGCCATGAACCACTTTGATGTGAATATATCCTCCAGAGGTTTTAAATTCTGAGCGAAACTTTTAACTTTGAGAATGGTTTTTAAATATATTATAGATTGAAAAAATGAGTTTTTAAATAATGTGTTTAAAATGTTCAATATAAATTTTACCTATTTTACTATGTATGGTTGTATGTTGTTGGGGGGGGGGGGTTAAGCCCGAGCATGACGTTTATTTAAAAATAACATCTTTTCATCTTTTCACCACGACCAGAGCAAAATCATAACTACGCAACTGACAATGACTAACCATCAGTGTTTCAACATCTAAAATGGAAAAGAATGTAGAATATTATATGTGTATTATACTCCGCGCAGATTTTCTTAATATTATCGTATACTATCAGGGCAGAGATATTGATTTGAATTTCAGTAATTTATCTTATTACAAAATCATACAAAAATTAGAATTTTTTATGGCTCATGCATACATGTTTAATGTATATCATAATATTATCATGTATGTTATAACTGATATAATAATGTTTGTCATCGCGGGTTGTATACAAACTTGTAACTGAACACTGAATTTGTTCGCTATAATTCGTTTACAAGGTGCTTAAAACGTTTAGAAACGCTTCAGTAATGTAATGTTTGCATATTTGTATGCCTACATAATGTAGCAATAACAGATTACAGATAACACTATAGCTACTGCACAATTATTAGGTAAAATATTTAATCACCTCATTTGTTATATCATACTTTAATCGTTTATTAGTCTTAATTTGTCTATAATTATTATCGTTTCCAAACTGTTTGAACACCTAGTCCGTATATTAAGGTAAAAAATAACAATATTCATCGCGTCTGTGGTTTATTCATGTCGAGGCTTATGGGACCAGGGATATAGGTATATTGTTTTCTTTTTACTAGAACAAAGTCTGGCGCTCTCGTATTGTTAAGTCACCCTCCACCCCCACCCCCTCATAGTCGAGATATTTTTATACCTATTAATATATTTTACAGTTGACGGTTGTCCCGGTATACGTTGTGCGTTGTGTAAGTCTCCAGACAAAGACTACACAGTTTTAAGTAATAGAGTAATAGAAATACCTATATTATATAGGTAACCACTTCCCTCTTACCACTTTCTCACACTCTCTCCTCTCCACCCCCCTCCCGTATCAATCAAATAAAACGATAACTGTGCATAAGTTTTGTCGAATGGTCAGCGGCGGTGGCGGCAATAATATGTAACATGGTCGTTACGTCATCGTTGTGTTCGCTGTTTCCTCGTGCAGTCGTTTCTGCTGCTTGTATCCGTTTCATCAAATTCCCGTCGGCCGTCGTCGTGTGTATAATATACGAAATATAAACGTGTTGCCCCGGGTCAAGTCCCGGACCACTGTCGTCGGCGTTGGCGTTCATGTCTCTTTACTCTCTCGCTCACTCTCTCCCTCTCTCGCTCACTCTCTCCCTCTCTCTCTCTCTCTCTCTCTCTCTCTCTCGCACTGCACTCTTTATCTCTCCATCGGTGCTGTTACTGTAATATGTTTATACATGACATTATATATTTATATTTTATAACCATAATAATATATATTATTTAACAGGTATTATCGACTAGACATATTTTATTATTATATACGCGAATAGGGGTCAAGACAATAAATCGGGAACGGCGGCGGCGTCAGTATTATCGGGTGTTATACAACAATAACAGCTTCCAGACAATAAAAAAAACAAAAACGATTTTTATTCCTATTTATTGTATAGATTTACCGCGAGTGCTGGACATTCGCGAACCGGGCGTGCCCCTGCGTGGGCAGATACCTCGAGTGGGCACGCGACGACCACAGCGGCTGGTCCGAAATGGCACACACCGTCACACACCTGGACATCATACCGTCCAGGCCGGTCGCGTCGCGTAGGTACTCCCATGTCGCCCATGTGTTGTCGTTTTTGTGGTAATAATCGAAATATCGTGCCAATATAGCGTGGTGTTGATGTTTAAGTCACCGCTGACCAGTGGCGTGTACCTATTATCGTCGTCGCTTTAGTTGTATCACTTTATTAACTATATTATTGTTTTCGCACGTCAATTTACCATCGGAAATACAACGCAGTTGACGTCGAAATGGATTTCGGATTGCACGTTGTCGTAATCGTAAGTCAATATTTAATTTTTATTCTTATTGGGTGGAGATCTGTTTTTCATTTGCATTAACGTTTTAAACTTTAAATAGGACGAAAAATTAATAAATTATGTTAAAAAATGTGGACCCGTTGATCTAAATAAGTAAGATTATTGTATAAAATATTAAATTCATTTTTGATTTTTTTTTTTTGTTATTAACAGTCGCATAATTTATTTTTACTGAAGAAAGTTAGTATTATCGATAATACTGATAATTTCTTTAATCGTATTTTTCTTGCTCCCATTCATCTTCTAAGATTGTTTGAGTTAATCCTTAATTATACGAGCCATATTGAACTTAAATATTTACAATTTCTTCAGTTGTATTCAGTCTGGGTGCAGTTGTAAGGAAATAACATTCAACTTATCTAATTCAATGTTTTTAATTTTTTTCTTCAAATCTTCTAAATATTGACATTTGTCTACATAGTATAGTCATATTATATATATATGTTTATTTAATTAATATACTATTTATACAGATATATCATGTTATAAGCTATAGTATTCTGTATTATATTTTTAGAATGGTATTTACATTTTTTTTCTTAAGTTTGGAAGAAATTGAGTAATTATAATTTTTTTTGGCATTTTTAGTATTCATGATATAATAAAAACCAGTATTTTGTCTTATGTACTACCTAATCTAATTTATGAAGTACGTAATATTTATTGAAATTGATATTTGTCACCTACATATAACATATAGGACATATATGAAAGAAGAACACGTTCTACTACTGTTACGTATACATTTCGCTGGGTTTTATTACCTACTTACTATTATAATATATGTTATTAATAATAAAATGTATATTATGCAATTATGGGAAGATGGTTTTATTGGTAATTAAATGTGTTACATCTTACACGCATGATGATGCATATTATATTTATTTCTCGTTAGTTCATCGCACACACGTTTAATGGATACAAATAAAATCGTATTTTTTTAAGTTAAAATATGTTCGGTCTTGACTCTTGATACCTTGTAAAGTATCTACAAACATAGTATACCTTTATGTGAATTTACTGAACGAAGTATCATCTAGCCACGTGAGTACTTTATAGATCCTATTAAGCCACAGGCAACTATGTACTATATTTTAAGAAAAATTACTAAAACTTACTAAAGTAAGGCTTATAAATTAATTGGGCATTAAATTAAATGGACTAACTGAGACTTAAATCTGACTCGATGTTTGCGCAGTTAACACTTATAAGTTATAAGAAATGTTTTACAGTAGGTGGTAGTTTTATTTTTCTTTGAAAACTATAAGATATAAGAATAGCAAAGTATAACGAATAATGATTAATTGTACATACAGTTTAGCAAGCATAACTTATATTTAAATAATTCTCTGTAAATATTAATATTATATAAGCGATTATAATTGATATATTATCAATGTTATATTTATGTTTTAAATAAGTTAAATAAATAATACTCACTACCATTATTGTTGTATATTAGCAATTAATTAACATAACGAAATTCCTACATCCACATTGTTTAAGAACTTTAAATCATAGGATGCATTTTTAGTAATTTACATAGTAAGAAAATTACTTTACTCTTTAGTATACAATCTATATATATTTAGTACAGGTACTTATGACCATAGGGTACACTTGAAGTTCTGAACATTAATTAATTTGCAATATTAGCTTTAGGCATTTGCGAGAATTTCAAAATAAATTAACAATGGAAAAGAGATATGTATCAATTATTAGACTGCTTAATTAAAAGTTTGACTAAAAGTGATTCTTGCTTCTGATTGAATAAAAAGAAGCTGGTTTATTGCTGATCAAATTATACTTAGACGAGTATTTAAAACAATCGGTTTATTGTTTTCATATGGTGATGAATTCGCATCTGAAATATTCTCGGAATGTTAATAAACTTAGGTTTTTAAACAAAGAATTAAATTTGTATTGTTTCTTGATTTGTATAAATTTCATTACACTTTTGCGCCATCAACTTTTTGCTAGTTAATGCAGATGTTTACTATTACACATTAATTCATAGAACATAAATCTTATATTTATAATGCTATAAAACGTTGGCTTCAGGTTCAGATCTAATGATGCTTGATAGCCCGTTGTAGAAACAAAAGTCCTTGGAACTATGGTGTCCACCACGATCTACTAACTGAAACAATATACAAATACGTATGAGCTCTATAAACATTAAAAACACGCAGGCCTGAAGGTTCACTTTCACCAAAACATTATATTGATTATTTATCATGATCTATTGCTACATTTCAAAAGTTCTTAACAGTATAAATGTAATCGGCAAATCAGTTCTTATGGCTTATAATATATAAAACAGAACAATTTTATAGCTTATACCTACATGGCTACATTATAACATTAACTTCTTATTTTCAACTAAAAGCAGTTAACAGATTGTATATTGTGTTATAAATTCGTCGTTGAATAAACAGATATATTATATATGCATACTCAAAGTATACTACTCATTTACACGCATACATAGAAGTATAAGTATAAATAGAAATACTTATGAATAGAAAATATTATTTGTTTTTAATTCAAACATACAATTGCGTTGGTCATAGTTTTTTTTTTTTTTTTATAAAATATCCTTGAAAAGTTCCCTAATTTGGATTCCTGTGTTATGTATTCGAAAAATGTATTTTGTGATCATTTTGATTCAATAAAGTTTCTGAATGAGAATATTTCAAGGATTTTCTCATTATTAGGTAGTAATATACTATACAGTACTTACCTAATATATTTACCATACAGTTATTTTTATCCCACGAACACCATTCTTGAGCTCATTATTACTATTATGTTTGTTCTTGTATGATACATGTTCAATGGGATCATCTTGAACACGGGTCTTTCTAGGATAATATTAACTTTAAATCAAAACGATTTTGTCTTCAAGCTTACGAGAAAAACAATTTAAATCTGTTTTTTTTTCAAGATACAAGGTCGACATGAATTAAGAGCATTTATTATTTTGCATCCTACTTTGCGAATCCGCCTCCGGATTATCATCCTACATGTTTACCAAACGGATCCCACTTTTTGACACGAAGTGATAATTTAACATTGACATTGATACGATTTGTTGTCCGTATATATAATAATATAATAATATAATAATAGGTAGTAAGTACTTACCTATTATATATGTAACTGAAATGAGTAATGAGTTGCAACAATGCATATAAACAACGCATGGTAGGTGCGTTCCGATTGTGTAATCCCTGCACAAGGACAATTGTTTGGACGAGAAGGTATATTTATGTTTATAATCTAAAGTGCTTCTACTTGGACAATTGGATAAGAAAATATGCATTTCAAATTAAAATAACTACTGATTTTCCTTGATGATATGATATTAATTTAGATAATTTGAAGCATAGGGTATCTAAATATTAACTGTAAATCAAACTAAGCTAAAATAAAGGTTAAACAATACCAATTGTATTTATGCATATAATTTATTATAATTTGCATACCTACTAACACAAGAGTCGCTATTTCCTCTTAATCATCAATAACCTAACCATGGGTTTTTGCACTTAAGGCTACTTCCTACATAAATGAAAACACCCATATTAAAATCTGATATAATAGTTATAGGTAAAAAGTATAGAACATGTTTTTATACTTTGTTGTTATATATATTTTTAAAGAATTTTTTATGTAATTTATTTAAAATACCTATTCATTATTATGTTATACAACATATCACACATTTTAAAAACATCAGCAAATTAAGTTTAAAAATCGGGCAAATGGATGTCACTCTGCTGTAAGTACAGTAGGTTACAAGTGAGCCACTGTAATGGGTGGTGTTAAGTTTGAATTCAATGATATAATATAATCTTTGTATCCGAAAAACGATTCTGAGTGAAGACCGTCTATAATAATACTTAATAATTTAACATATTCGATGATATTATCGTATTAAAAGTAATTTGTTTTACTATTAAACATTATTATTTATTAGTAACACAATAGGTTAAATTTATTTTTGCGAAAAAATTATATCTGAAAAGTCATTGCAGTGTGTATAAAATAAAATAATATAGACACTCAAAAATTTTCAAGTACCCATCATTACTATTTTTAAATTGTAAAAAAAATAAGTTAAATTATTATATTCTTGGTTATTTTATAAGTTATATATTATAAGGCTATTTAATAACTATAACATTTTTTTTATTATTCTTAACCATACAAATAAAGTTTTTTTTTTTTTATTAGCTATCGGCATAAAACCATTATAGCTCAACAATTACAGTTAGTATATAATACAGTAGATAAGCAAATAAAGTTTTATTGACATTTATAGAAAAAAAAAAATTGAAAATGTCAGTAAACCACTCAAACATAGTCACAATATTTTGAAAATAGTATGGTGTATAGAAAATGCGGATATAAATATTCAATGTAGCTACGGTTAGAGTCACACTAAAAACCAAAATCAATTTTAAGTAAAATCTTGGTTTTTCTTAATTTTTTGATTGTTTTTCCTGACGCTTTTGAAAACTATTATGATTTTTTTACTTTTGACCCCCCAAAGTACCAACTAGATTCACATTCCTATCAGAGAAAATATGCTATCGGAGAAAATCGAAGAATTTTCACTGACCAGAAAGGTGATGATAGACACAATAAAAAACTAAAGTACAAAATTTAAAAAAAAAAACATATCCTTCTAAATGTAATACATTCTTCGCTTCACTCAGAATTTAAAACTATTATAATTATAATTTAACGAAACTTTTAACTATACGATACAGAACTCATTATTGGTACAGACTACAAAATCCCAAATTTATTGAGCTGTTAAGAAATGACAATACATTTGTGAACATATAAATATCATAATAATATATAATATATATATTATGATAATTTATAGGTCGTCAAACGTAGAACAGTTATCACTGCTTACCTATAGTTTATTGTTTGAAACAATAGATACGATCCGTGTTATTTTTTAATTTGATTATGGTTTCCTATTTTTGTTTTGTTATAAAAATTGTTGCTAAATAGGTAAATACCTATAACAACTAAACTGATTTAAGAGTAATTTTTGTCAAAAACATGTACAAATAAAATGTGATTGTTCAATAATGAAATTCGACACACATGACCATATAATAATTTCAAAGATAAAATATACCTAGAACTATTGTAAAACGAAATTATTTTAAACTAGTTGTAAGTACTGGTACATGACATTTTCGATTGTTTCAGTGACATATTAGAGACTTATTAGCCAATTATGAATAAAGTTTAATGTATGGACGGCTTATAAATATTATTTTATAACGTCGTATAAGTCGTATTCTGCACTCTCTTTAAGTGTTTCTAATTTTATTAGATCGCAATATCGCATCTCACTATGAATTTAAAATTATGGTTAATAGTGTTACGTATATACAATATACATAATAATATTGAACTCATATTATGTGTATTATTATGTTTCTAAAATTCTAATTATATTGTTGGAATACATTCAAAATTTATTGAATAAAAATTAGACCTTTAATGGGGCGGGATAACGCATAATAATTACGCTCTGAAGTGTGTCTACCACAGACATGATTTTGATATTTATAATATGACTATAATTATTATTATTATATATTATTATTTTATATATTCATAATGAGTTTTGCCAGTCTAGTAGAAATAATCTAATTTATCACATTAGAAACGGTCTATATAATAATATTATTATCATTCATCGTGATTATTATCTGCAGCTCAAACTGTTCGTTTTCATTACGTCCGTAAGAAAAATTACTTTTTAAAATCGTTTATTTCATCGACGTTATTTATGGACAACAATTTAACGACGACCGGATAATCGCGTAGTATTAGATAATCTCTCCTGGTACTTCCGCGGACAATATATCGCGTAAAAGGAAACCACTGTTTGTTTTCTACGGAGTGCGGTAAAATGGTAAATACCGCGGTCCGTATGACCTCGATAAGGCAGCGGCGGCGCCCGTGTTCGATGATGACGGTATATTGGTTATATAGCGACCAGTGACCACCGACGACATAGTTGGTTACACCACAATAATCAACGGAAATCCCGAATTTGAAACTTCAAAGACAGGTCATCGACAATTTAATGAGATACATTTGAGTGTAGTATCTTATCATAACGAGTTATTTATCGAATTGGTTTAATTATTGTACAATTTACATATAACTCGAAACATAACGATTAACGAGTTAATTTTAATTCAATTCTCCGTTACCCAGTTTAATTGGTAACTCTAAAACTAATTTATTCTGCTGTATATTGATCAAAATATTGGTACAAATAAAAATATTGGCTTACAGACTACAGTGCGCCAATGAATTCATTTTAGAAGAGTTTCATAATGGTGTACAAATCAGTGATTTTCAAACCGGGGGCCGCCGGATATTATTTAGAATTGTCAATACATACACTTTTTAATGTTGACATAATAAAAGAGTTGTCAAAAATCTTAAGGGCATTATACTGCAAGCTTAGGCATTAACGAGTTAAAAAGTTTAAGTTAAGTTAATCTTAATTTTTTAACTTAAGTTTTTAAATTAATGTAATTTTTATTAACTTAATTTTTAACTGAAATTACTTTTATTGGTATAAACTTAATAAATAACGAGTCCAAGAATCCATAGAATCCAAGTTACAATAATTTATAAATCATTAAATAATAAATATAATTAAATAATTATTGATGATACCTACTGCATAAACATTAATCTATTGCTATATTACTAGCTATTTATGTATTTATTAAAAAAAAAAACAACTCAACTTAAGTCAATAAGGTAATCGGCAGTTTCTATATAACTTACAACTTAACTGGGCTTATACAAATTAGGAAAACTATTAACTTTAAACTTTTTAAAATGTTTTCCATCAACTCAAACTTCACTCAATTAAAAATTACCATTGTACCTTGCGGGCAAGGACTTGCATTACAGCAGGTCGTGGCCCACAAAAACATCAAGAACAGCTGGCATACATGAATCGGTATAGTATATTTTATTACTATAAGTACCTAGGCGTATGTCTCCCAGCACGTGACCCAGACATAAGTGACGAAACAATCGCGGGGGAGGGAGAATCCGATTCGCATCAAATGTGTGAAATATCAGAATTATATATATTAATAACTAGCCATAGGTATGTGCCTAGTTGATATAACCCGGGTGTACAGATACTATTTATCGTTACCACATCGTCACAGTAATGACGAAAAGGCGTAACTACATATAATATCATACTCACAGATTTTCTTATACACATTTAGCTGATATAATATACGCCTTTTTATCGCAGCCATCGTCACAGTGTCTGCAAATATATTTCGTACCTAGGCAATTTAATTGTTTACATTTAACCCGTCACTCTGACATATTTTATAAACGGGACAGCGTGTTTGGATGTACAGATACTTTGTATCACTTCGATATATGCTGCAGTTGTGTAGATAGTTAAATTATGTTGGTATGTCATTGTGTTGTGAATAAATAAATCGTCACCGATAGCGCGGACGACGGCGACTCGTCGGCTATCAGGATACCGCGGTCCCGGTTATGATATCGTTATCATCGCGACAAACATAATGTATATCATCATGATATTTTAGCGACGCGATCGGCCGTCGGAAGTTCCGCTTTCGATTTCCACTGTCGCGGCGGCGGTAGCTACAGGACGACGACGTGTAGAGGGAACGGGCGATCGAGTCTGCGGGGACCGGTTCCGCGTGTGGTGGTCCGCCGCAGCGAGTTTGCGGCTTTCATTCGTCACGCGACAACCGTATAGTATAATATTGGTACGCGCGACGACGTCACCCGCGCACGTCGCCGCCGCCGCCAGACTCGTGTCCCGTTCAACTCTCCGATCGCGCGATCTCGTAACTTGTTTTTTACTTTACTTTCGGCCGGCCGACAAGTCGCACGCGACCGACTGTAACTCACGACTATAATATACTTTACAATATAATACAGTTAAAGCGAGTTATTATTATCGATACGTTTTATAGTAATAATATCGCCATCCGACGGTTGATGTACACGTTTCCGCGGCCAAGTGACAAAATATTATTATTATTATTAAACCTGTGAACTGGGTATACCATACTTGCTGTGCACACTTTACACGATTTGTCTCCAATGGGATCGCAATAGTCATCGCGGTGTTGCTCCTGCGGGGACCATTATGTTGTCGACTCAGGATGTTCATGACGTGAAGTCTTCGGCTGCTGCAGTACGGCGTTCGTCGCGAATCTCTCGCTTGACGTACCTGGTCTACTGCGTGTTCCAAGTGAGTGAAAAATCGTGCGAGATCGGCCAGCGCGTACTTTATAAAATAATTAAATGTCGTCAAAACGAGGTCTTGAGAATTATCGCACTGAACGTGCTTTGAAATAAGATTCTAAAAATAAAATTTTAATTCAACATAATTTTATAAAGTTCACTTTTTGTTTTTACGCAATTACACTAACAATATTTGACTCAACGTTACGAACGCCTACTTTGGATGTGAGAAAAAAAATGTGTAAACTCATTTATTCTTAAGTAGACATTTTCTTCATTTGGTCAACTATTAATTTTCCACTTAAGGACAGAGCACATTTTAATCTCGGATGTTTCATCACTCGGTATTCAAAAAGTTTTTATGGAAAAAATGCATTTTTTGTAGAAAAACAAAATTATAAATAAATTCATAACAAAATATATAAAAATTGAAAATATTACCCTCTAAACTTTTAAAATTTAAACTAGTACTATTTGAACGGTCCTAAATTTGGAAACGCAAAATAATTATTAGTCTTATAGATATTATTTAAGTACATATTATTATGGTAGTTATTTTTTCCATTTATTGTTTTTCAAATTGCACGAATTATAATATATCTACACACAAAATGTCCCGATATTCTTGGATAATTGTTTTGTAAAGAGTTCTATCGGAGTGCGATATTGATTGCAAGGAAAAGTCAATGATTAATTTTAGAACATTAGAATAAAGTTAAAAATAAATTTGTTAACTTGAGTTTTTATTTGTTTTTTGGTGCATAGTTCTACCTAAATAATAATTGTCAGTTTCCCATTCTTCGAACAAAATTATAAGGGATACACATTTTTCATTTAATTAATTATTTAACTTAACTGTAATTAAACTCAAAATGTACTCGCATTTTTATATAAAAATTAAATTTAATATGAATATGTATTATTCAATAAAACCAAAAGTAACTCGCTTAAGATAAAATGTTAAACTACGCCTGGCCGTATATTATTGATTGGTTATGTAGTACACGGTTAATGTCCAGTCGAACAGTTTGGAATTATCATTAAAAAATAATATTATATAGTTTAAGATCCTGCTCACATAGCCATATAGTCATATACACAGTTAACGTATTTCAAAAAATTCTAATACCGGATACATTTTAAGTGAGTAGGTAAGTTAAATTTAAAAAAAAACAAAAAATAATTGTGTAAAAGTTAATCCCCATTTTTTAATAACTAAATGTAAAGTTATAACTTCAAAGACACATTTTATTTATATTTAATATAATTTTAGACTGTTGTATAACTTGTTAGTCAAACTTTTTTCAGAAGTGTCCATAGAAATTACTGAGAATTAGTTTTAAAATAATTATTTTAATTTAAAATAACGTACATAAGTGAAAATCATTGATTTCTATCCCTCTAATTCGTAAACATTTTACAAAGATCTCTTTTCGATTTCTTGTCACCTGAACAATATACTTATTTTATAAAGATAATGACCTCTGCTGATAACATGTACCATTAGTTTTGCTTACTAGAAATTTTCATCAGCAGGCATTTAATATTTTTACATCCCATAGTTTGATACTTTTCACTATTTCATATGATGCATGACAATAGAATGTGACCATAAAAGTAAATCGTCATGTGAGAAAAAAAAACATAACAAAATTATGACGATATACCTATTCAGTTGTAATGTACTCACTCGGTGTATTGCAAGACAAATCGTATGTTATGAACTATGAATACAAAATTATAACTTTCTACTATGACTTAGTAGGCAGAATAATTTTTCGGAGAAGTCAATAGTTCTAATATAATTATTGTACATCTTATTAACATCGATTTTAGTATATCTGATCCAACATTATGAAATTATATATCAGTAAACATATTTTTAATTTCAATTGAGTTAATTCCATTATTGTACAACTGTAGCACACATCATCTATCATACTCATAGGTACAATAATGAATAGAATTTTTAATTAAAAATATATTACACATGATTATTCTGTAATTACTTTATTTTATTGTTACTTGTAATATACATAGTGTATTTTCTGATCAATTTCATTGTAAAAATTAGAAATAAAAAAGCTGTAGGAATTCGTTATTACATAATTGAACGCGTGCCTAGAGTTCTAGATTGTTGAGATAAAATAACTTGACCACCAGGGTCATAATTTATTTAACGTGAGATGATCAAAATCGATTATGCTAGAAAACATTTTTGACTATGTACCTAATAATATTTTTAAGTCATGTAAAAATTATGAGTCTTAAAGATTTTCTATTTTATTGCCCAATGCATTCCAATCGATTCACAAATAATCGTCATTGTATAATGTCCATCTTCTATTGAAGATGCGTTATGTAAAATAAATAAATTGATATTATATTGCATCATTGGTTCGAAAAGAATTTCCTGACATCATTCTCGGGGGTAAGGTTCCATAAACAATAATAGGAGAACGAATAGATTTTTAGTATCGGCACTGATACAGGGATAAGTACCTATTATAAATGATTATACCTACTCTATTAACACACCATTATATTATTATAAGACATTATTTTCTTTTTAATAACTGAAATAATAATATACATAAATTAAACGATATTGTTGAAACAGGTACGCTTGCGTCAATTTAGACATTTGCAATAACTAGAGTAGATTTTGCAGTTGGTTTTCATCGTCATTATAATTATTATATGAAGCATTAATTTTGTACCCTATGATGATCGTGTGACATAACCATGTGAGATAACGATTCTGAGTCAGGCCAAAAAATTACGTTTTGATGAACACAGCATTATATTATTACAGAATCTCTTTCACCTCAAACATTCGTAATGTCTAAGTAAACCATGTTTTACACATGAGCAATCAATTTATTTCAGCCTCGAGGAAGTTTAGTAATAGTGCCCATTGCTATATAGGTACAGTCGAACGGAAGTATACTCACGTAGTAATTTTTGCTGTAAAAATGATTTCTAAATCGCATCCAACTGATTTATATTTTTCTAGAATAAGAGATTATTTTTATGCATCAATAGTATAATAATATACTATGCACTTCTAGTTTGGTTTCAATCCTTAGCGTGAAATAAACACCGGGTCTTATCATTTTTTTCATATCATTATAATATTGTTTGACTTAATTTGTTAGAACTTAAGTAAGAACCAGTTTGAATTCTTCAACTATACAAAAGTAAGTATTTAATTATTTATACATTATTGCCTATAACCCGAAACTTGGTTTATCACTGTATAGAAACTATTTGTTTATCACAGCGTTAAAAATGTTTGAGTTTAACAAATTGATAAACTGTTATATTGTGTGGTTTTGATTGATTAGGCATCTGTGATGTACTTGAACTTTTGTGATGACTATTCCCACGTCAATTGCAGGTTTCGTAAATTAGATTGACTGTTTTTTTTTCTGTAGAGCTAAAAACAATAAAAACCAAATCTTTTGTTTTTGAAATGTTGCACCCGTGGGGTGTTTCATTTTGGCGTGATAGACAGGGCCTACGCAAGTAATGACCTTCGTCCTGCATGGTGGTCTGTATCCATTGTAAACAAAAGCTGTCTCGGTTGGAAGCAACTAGTGATCGACGGCCTGGAACAGTAGGTGTCTCCTTCGGTGCACTAAATTAAGAACAAATTAAAAAATAATAACAAAACATTACTAGCAGTCTATTTAAGTTCGTCTCACTGTACCGTAGATCGAGGACAAGGTCGGATCGTTAAACTCGATCGTCTTAAACTTCGGGAATGTGGTTTTTTTTATATGTCACTTCATGTCCGCCAATTTCGTTGGGTGTGACTATATTCATATAAATAAGCTTTGTGCATATCGTTATTATTTGAATTACTATTTTACGATGTATGAATATAATTATGTGTAGCAGTTAGCTAGCTGAATTTTTTTTAAATTAAATTAAAAGTCATCATCAAAGGTGCGTAATTTGAAGGTGCTAATTATATTATTTTGACCAATTATACGTATTTCCCTGTACCCGTCTTCCGGCGGAAAGGGCGTTTATACGTATTATATAATTTTAATACACGCGATTTATGTTCATAAATTTAAATTTGATCTGATTTTAATGTTATAAATATTGATCAAACATTATCAATGTATATTTCATTACAACACACAAAACGAAATTGTTAGTAGGTTCCTATAGATTTTGTTTCGTTAACTTTGAACTTTGTCCAATGATTGTGGGCAATAATATAATTTAAAAATCGTATTTTGTCTCAAATCTCAATTGACTGTATATTTAGTCTGAATATTTAGAATTCGACTTTATTTTTTTATTCAGAATAACCGGTTTAGTTTTAATCCAATACTTATACTCAATTATTTTTACAAAACGTTTATTAATAATTATACGAGTAAATTAAACTAGATGTATTATATTTGTAAAACTATACATCAATCATATGAGTTCGAGGTCTTCTTTTATTTTTAAAGTAATTAATGTTAAATTTTCTTTTCTTTATCCTTAGTATTTTTCCTTTTCAATACGTATTAATAATTTGAGGTCTGAAATAATCTTGAACCAAAAAAGGAATAAAATATACCTGTGTTTATATATTTAACTAAATAATTGATGCGTATATTTGTAGTTTAAAGTTAATACTTACTTTTAAGCAGTCTTAACAACAAAACTTGTCAAAAAAATTATATTTGAGTACATACATTAAGCAAAAACAAAAAAAACATACGACAGTTTATATTTTTTTCTTTTTTTGATCGGGATTTTGTTTAAAACAATATATTAGTATCTATATTGTGATGCATTAATACATAAATAGTAAAATATCTATCTTATAGTACCTGTAATATGATAAACTAATTAACCGATTTAAGTTTTCAGTATCTATAGGTTTTAAATAAAAACAAAAATATATCAACAACTTTAATGTTAATTAATTAACAGTTATGATTACACATATGTATAATGAATTATTAGGTTATTTAAAACGTTATATTTTTAAGTAGGTACTCTATAAACTTGTTTTTCGTGCAACTTTTTACTACTCAGATTAATGTTTATTCCTTAGAAGCAACTCAATAGTTTTCTTTTATTGTACATTTGGGGATATAATATAACATAATATAGCATATACAAGTGCGCATATATAGTATTTATATTTATCTGAAATGTGGGGTTTTGTTCAAAAAACTAAACAAATATCAACACTACAGTACTATGGTAAAGAAAGGAGATAGTGTAATTCAAAAATATAGTTCAGTACTTTGTCGTCATACAATTTGTGGTCACGTAATAATGGTTTTGCATCGGTATACCATATTTATTATTATTTTTGTCTCAAGTCAATGTTGAACGGTGGTCCATTACGCGTTGATACATTATGTAGTATTCATATATAATTGTAGGAACTAGGTACCCATATGATACTCTAAATTGGATTTTAGCAGTATGGGTGATTTATGCGCTAGTGTTTGTTGTTATTATTATTTTTTTATTCCAAAAAAAAAACCAAAGCAGTGTCCAATTTAAAATGCGCATAACGTTTCGCGGTTTCCGGTGATGTAGCACGTGCGGGCACTTAAATCTTACCAATATGTAACATTGTAACGGACATAATATATGTTATTGTAAATAATCATAGGTATTATTTTTGGCATGTTACCTGAAAAAATGAATGTTAACTCCGTCGACGTGTTATAAAAATATATTATTTGTATGATACGTATTGTCGAGCAGAAAATTAATGTTTGATTCATAATATTATGGACTACGATTATTATTTATTATAGTAATATCGTCAGCTTCGTTGCAAAGCCTCGTAAGTCACAAAATGAACATTTTATTGTACAACCTCGTATGGCAATCAACAAACGTAAAACTATTTTAACCATCCATGATTTTTCGCTTTTCCTGTACAATTTGACAAAAATGACTCAAGGGATTTTTCCTCCTAAAGATAATGCACATCGAGAAAATATTTTTTTTTTAAGCTCTATGCTTTCAAATAGTGTTTAAAATGACTTTGAATAAATCAGTTTATATAGGGCCACTCGTCGTCACTAGGTATTTAGTAATAGTTCAATGCAGGTGCTCTTGGTGTCGTCTTGGGGGATTTAATCGACGCGAGGAGATCTATAATATGGACCATGTTATGCTGTTGTACAAAACTACGCAACGTTCCCGACGGAGGAGTTAACACATGAACTATATTTTGTGCAGGTCAAATGTTACACAGCCCATTATACCTAATAGGTGTACCCTAAACTCTGTGTACTACTGACTTCAAATCGGTGGAATTTGCAATCGCCTGCCGTGCATCATGAGCAATAATATTATATGTAAATTGCAATAACGACGGTCGATCGTGGGCACGCGATTATCATAAATATATTATTATATATACTCGGTGACGGCTAAAACGAGGTAAAACGTGGCCAAATATGTGGAAAAAAAATATCCACATGATATTGTACACATATATATGGATAAAACGTAATGTCTCTCCTGCAGTGGGCCATCGCGAGAGTTTTTATGCGCTAATAACGGGTCCAGGATAATATTATAATCGTAGGTAATGAATAGGACTCTGTCGTGACCGAAGCTGAATTACAAGCCGAGCACGCTTTCCGCCGGTCCTCGCGGTGTAGTAGTCTGGGGCGCTTTGACCCGGCAAAACCACCGGTGAACCATAATAATAATAATATGATCGTATTATTACCATTATATGTGCAGTGCAATATTATTATTATATGTTTTTGTTATGCATTACAATATTATAGTCCCGCGTATATGTAGTACCTATACCGATACGCCGTGATCGGGTTTGCGACATAACTCTTGTTTCCCTTTTTCTTTTTTATGTTTCTCGCAGTATAACATTACACGCGATAATATTATACGTATATTATTCGTATCGCTGCATGATGGCTGTGTCCTGTACGCATTTAGTATAGTATTAAAGCATTGTGTATAGTGTGTAATATTGTTATGGCGGGGGACCGGTCCGACGAGGATTATAATATAATAATATTATATTACAACTTACTATCGACGGCAGATGAGTGATCCGTCTCGATATTTTATGATTTATATACATCGGTCGGGCCGAGCAACGATGTCATTTCCGCAGTGTCCAAAACGAGGAGAAGATGTAACACACACACACACACCTGTATGTGTACGCCGTATGACGTCTTCGCGGACGACGACTACGATGACTTCACTTCAGCTAAATCGGTGCATTATTATATGATATTATGTTATTTGAATATTTAAATTGCCGGGCTGTGCGTAACCGCATTCTACACAAAATATTAACACATAAGTGTTATAATAGATATATATTATTATTGTTATAATAATAATATACGGTCGGCATATTATATTATATTTGGATAAAATTAATGGAGGCTATATTTTCAGTCGGCTCTCGTTCGCGGAACAAAATAGGTTTGTGTCACCTTCCACGGTTACATATGTCATTTATGTCATATAATATATTAAGTAGGCACTATAGGTTCATTTTCGAAACGGAAAACGAAACCTCTCACACGTGGTTTTTTTGTAGAAGCCAGTAGGTAGGTATGTGAAAAAAAATGTAAATGTTACTGTTAAAATACGTGATATATAACTACATGAGCCACATGCTAAGATTTCGAAACGTTTTATTACAATAAAGAACGCGCACCTTTTAGGGAAAATACCTGCACTTCAGTTTATTGAGACGAATACTAAATAATATTTTCGATTTCGAAATAATAATATTCAAGTTGGTATTCGATCGTCATTTCACCTGTTTTGAAAATCAACGTGTTCGACGTCCAAAAATTCAAAATTGGTACTTAACAAGCAATAAAATATGTGATAAGACGATGTTTTTAAAAATAATATTATCAAGCCTCTTTGAACGTCTAAAAATTAAGCACTCATTGTTGTTTGGATTGAATAAGAAATGATGACCGTCAAGCGAAGCAATTTATAAATAATTTTTCCGTCGTGTAAACGAAACGATAATACCGATCAAAAAACTACAATAATTATCTATATAGCGGTACAACAGTAAAATCTTTGTAGAGTAGGTAGGTAGGTAGGTACTCACTATAAATTATAATCAACGCAGTTTACTGTCTAAAACATCAGTGCAGAGATTACATAACTACTATTGTAACACCCGATGTGTTAGAAATGTCAAAGGTGGTACAAGCATTGATGTATTATGTTCCGCTGTCGCGTTGACAGGGTCGTCACACATGTGACGGATGATCTCGTATATTATAACATATATTATATCAAATGATCATATTATTATAAGCTCATGACACTAATGGTATTGATATGTATGTAATATAAAATAGTATACGGTTTGTACACAATGTAGACAGTTTGATCTTTAGGTTCTATTCTTTTTACGTTTTTTTTTTTTTTTTTTATCGTCGTCATCGTGATTCGTCGCAGACTTGAGTTAGTTGGAATAAAATAAAATCGGCCGCCCACTGATTCTCTTATTGTATCTACACCATAATATAATATTACAGTGTCTTTAGACTTATTAAAAGGCAAACGTACAATTTTCACGTCTTTGATTTGATCACAATCTTATGGTTGCGCATTGTTACGTTGTTACGCTAATTCGCATTTATCAGTTGGGGTTGAATTAAATAATGTATACCTACAATACTGATGACTGTAAGTAAAAACAAACACTTTTGAACGACCTACATTACAGAGAGGTCATACGAAATGGAAACTTGTCCAAAGATTGCGAATTAGTAAAATTACATGGTTCAAACGTTTGTCATTATCTGTTTGTTTGTTTATTAAAATTTAAACTTAGATAATTATACAGGTAGTCTTGCGGATTCAAATAGATAAACTTTGATTATTTCCCACACATTTGTTAGAAAATTCATAAAATTGCTAAATATTGCGCGTAATGTTATTGATAAATGAAAAACATATCATAATATAATATTTATCAATTGGTTTGTAATGTCATTATTATAACGCCTACGGTAATTCTTATATTTCTAATATTAACTACATTCGTCTAACAATGCAAAATGTGTTAAAGTTAGCGTACTTCCATGATGAATCTACATTATGGCACTACAATATGGGTATTATGGCTGTTAAACTGTCTTGTTGTGAAGTTAAATATGCATGACGGCATAATGCTCGCGTAAAAAAACCGTCTAAAACGTAGGCACATACCTATTATAGTCCAGTTGACTATATATACCTAGGTAGGCACTGTAATTTGGCATATTTCATTACATGAATTATACATCATGACGATGGGTTTTGGTCTGATTTCTATTTAAATTCGATGCTTAATAATAATATTATTCATTGGTCGGCTGCATCAGTTCGCCCGGGCTGTGAACAAAACATAATGGCAATATAGTGGCATGCCACAGCTGTCCTGCCGAAGTTGCATAACTGCAATCATAATAATTGTCGAGGAAAGAGCTGAGCAAGGTAGATGGAGAATCGCTCCAACAAAAATTCTATTAAAAAAATACTCGCTTATTGTACTTAACGCTCCGACGACATTATATGCGTACACGCCTATTGTAACACTGTTGTGTAAATATTATTATAATATTATTGTATTACTATGATACAATTTATAATTATTATTATAGATGTATACGATTTGCCGCGTGTTTGATACATAATTTTACAGTAATGTTTTGGTCCTCCGTGTCCATTTATGACAATAATAATAATAACCGTGTAATAGCGCGTAGTGCGCGTCTTAGATTTCGCCTGTCGGAAGGACGGGGGCGTGCGGCAACAATGACGTAAAAAAGTAAATAAAAATTGTCTTCGCTAACACGTGCGAATTCTCAATTAGGCGTGTCATGTAATTCGTGTCGTACACACACGTATATATAATAATATTATTATAGAAATATACGACGGGTGCGCGCGATACAATCATCATCGGGGCGATAATAACAATAGGCGCCCGCCGATCTCTCATGAATTATTCAGGCCGCCTCGCTCCACTCACCTAAATACTTACATTTTCGCGCGTACGTCAAAACATCGACGAAAAAAATGAAAATGATTTTAATCGTGCAGAAAATCCGACCGAAATACCCGAGTGCCTGCGTCACGGTGTGCCTGCCTATACTATTAGTGAGGAGAATAATCAAAAAATAATAATAATAATAATAATAATAACATAGCTTCAGAGTATTGACATTATTAATTGACGAATCCAGTATTGTAAGAAATATACTTTTTAAATTGTATTTAAATACAGATGGCACGAATTATACACTCTACACTCTACAGTCTTACAAGATATATACTTTTTAAAAGTATTCAAGTACTAAAATACTCATTTTAAAAAGTATTTAAAATACGTATTAAATACTCAGCAAAAAAGTATTTATAGGTACTTTCAATTTTTTATAAAATATGTGCATTACCCTAACTGAACCGATTTTCATGTTTTAAGTTAATTTTATGCAGTATCGTCTGATGGAAATTCGAAATACTCAACTATATTATGTGTCAACATATTTGATTTTTGGTTGAGTCTTGAGTAAAATAATTCATGTAATAATTCATAGTAAAAAATATATATTATTATATCGTATATCTGTAATTATTATTTTTATTCACAAAACGTGTAAACCAAAAAAAAAAAATTATTTAAGTATTTGATTTGAAATACAGGTACTTACTTTGAGAAAGTATTTAAAATACGTATTTGAGTATCTGCCTAAAAATGCAGTAAAAAGTATTTGAATACTCAAGTCCTTTCTGCCTACCTATATCTATACATTCGTACCTACGACATATTATTTATTATATAGTAACCACGCTTTTTATTATAATCGTACGGTTTAGTACTGCACAACGACACTAATAGCATTAAACGCACGTGCGAAGTATTGTAATTCACAAGTCATAACTGTTTGAAATATTAGGCTCACGTTGTCGCATTCGTTAGCGCATGGGGGCGCCGCTCGAGCGTTTTGAATCGGATGCGAAACGAATCCGGTCGGTCACGGGCGCAGAACTTGACATCGATTATAATATATGAGCGACGTGTTTACATTTTAGTCTTATGTTTTCGTACAACGATAATAGGACCTGTAGCATAAGCCGCCATTATGCGGTCGATGTATATAACAATAATGTTGTACGATGTATGCTCCACACCTGCCCATAGATCGAGAGTGTCAACTGTGTGTATCTAAGTATACCTAAATGTGTAATACAGTAGACGCCACTCATAACTTATAAGACATCAGAGTCTTGCGATGAGCGGTAAGACTCGTTGATACAAGGTTCAGTCGCTTTTAGGCTCAACATCGCTTAGAAAAGTCCGGATGAATCAAAATACTTTAAAAAAAAACCGGTTATAAGACTCACCACTTCGATTTCAATAGACTCAAATTTCGTAAAAAAAATTATAGAAAATAAACTTTTGTTTTGGTTAATATATATAAATGGTTTCTAATCATTGAATCATGCCATGATATTATAATACCAATATCATAGACAAAAACTTGCACACTGATACCTATTAAAATAATATAACAAGGTAACGGTGAAACTACGATTTAGTTCTAAAATTCCTAGGACATTGTTGTTAATATTATTAAAATATTAGTATCAAAACATGTGTTATTTTTTCCCCAGTATTTTTTATGTCCCTATGAAAATCGATTATTTTTGAGATACTAAATATTAGTCGGCCCATCGACGTATGTACAACAAATTGTATTGCATTTCAAACTGATCTCAATTATGTTATTGTGTACCTATGTGTGTATTATATTTATTTGATAACATGTAATATTACCTAATACTTAAAAGTAGCAAAATAAAGTTATAAGTACTTTATTTATTTAATGTTAGTTTTTTCCTTGCTTCACCTATAAGATTCAATTGGTTTATGACTCACTTCTTGCTGATCCCCTTGTGATATATATGTCATACGTATGTATATTTACAATCAATAATTTTAATAACGACGTACAAGTAGTATCGATTTTAATCGATCGCAATTAGTATTCGTTGTTCGAAACCGAGCTACTTATTGTTGTGACTTTTTCTTTTAATTTTATAATCATAAATAGTCGAAAGATAATATTATCACGTCGCTACAGATCACAAAAATATGTTTATATAGGTAGGCATTGTATTATACTCGTACATTTCGTACATACATTACGTTATTGTTCATAGATAGGTCAATTTGATTTGATGACGTTTTAGAAAAAAATTGTTTTTACACTTGTTTTAGACTTAAGTTGAAAGTTATAATGTAATGCATAGATTGCATCTATAATCAATTGGCAGATAAGGACGATTTTTTTTGACAAAAACGCAAACTGCTGTTCAAATCACTGCGTGGACGTTGTTGCCCGAGTGCTATTATAATTAATTATTAATCAAATAAAAATAATTAATATCGTAATTTCATCACAATATACGATAAACGTGTAAACAGCTTAAATGCCGTATTAATTTTTAATGAAAATCTATCATCATGATTCGGGTCACCCACGCGTAAAATTAAATCATTGTTTTGTTTGTATATATAAAAAAAAATATTTAAATATGATAGTGATTCGTTGCCATTTATGGAATTTGAATAATATTATAAAAGGTAGGTAATTGCGTGATTTCCATAAATTATATTTTGCAATTAAGTTAAATATTACTAAATAGGTAATACTAACAAAACAAAAAATAAAACAGATCTGCTAACTAAGATAAACATCTTGCATCATGATTATAGGTTATGTATTGCTTTGATTTCAACCTGCAATTTCAAACAATTGAAATTAAATAAAAACTTTTCTAAATTATTGTGCGAACAACATAATATTTACTTTTAACGACAGTATTTAGGTATAATCATTTTAAGTATATTTCGAAAATCACAATAATCACATTCCATTCACATCTACACTATGTGAATAAAATCATAATGTCGAGTTAGATCGGACACATCGGTGCCTGCCTATTAAATGTGCGACGCGTTTCGAAATATAGTGTGAAAAATATAAATACGACGTATATAGACTACAACTACCGAATCGGTTGCGACGACGATCGTGATTCGTGACCGTACTCGAAACTTTCTACTCTAGTCCTCTCACGGAAGTCGATGGTGTGTTTTTCTTTTTTTTTTTGTAAATAATATTGTTACGTTTTGACACCCGTAGTCCATCAGATTTTTCTCACAACACTCGAA
Source organism: Myzus persicae (assembly GCF_001856785.1). Taxonomy (NCBI): domain Eukaryota; kingdom Metazoa; phylum Arthropoda; class Insecta; order Hemiptera; family Aphididae; genus Myzus; species Myzus persicae. Next base: position 165,542 of record NW_019104013.1, read on the forward strand.
CACATAATAATAATACATACAAAATATACATAGGTACAGCGCATATAGTAAATAAGTTAAGTTGTAGAAATTGTTGATGTTATTAAATTGCTGCGTTATTATTTTCTTTCATAATTAATAGGTAACCATAAACTATTCGACTGCATAAATTATGTATACCTTAGTGCTACAGATTATTACGATACTCTTTTTATAGGAAATGTAATAAATGTTCAATGAAATGCTATTATTTACGTACCTAGCAGATGCGTGAACAGAAACCATCCTAAAATTATTATTCAAACATAACAATATTTTGTTGATAAACATATTTGTATACTTGCCTATATATTTTAAAGTTATGTGAATTTTAAAATCAGAACGCTTTTTCCTTTTCATAATTTTGAATTTTAAAAGAGTTATAAGTTATAACGCATAATATAATATTTGTTATGTATATTAAAGCATTGTAACTAATATTATACCTTATAATATCTGTAGCGTTCAGTTTACTTGATGGTGTATACATTATTTTCTAGAAAAAGTTAATATAAAAATATTTAATATATTCCAGAACCAGGTACGTGTATGAGTTTTAAAGTATTCTAATATGATTATTCTAATATATTTTATTACTTGAATTTGTTTAGTTATTTAAATTAGATGACCTAAAATATTTTAGAAAAATATATTCGGCATGGTTGAGTGGGATGAGGCGATAGTGTTAGTGATCGAACCTCGAGGATGGTTCGAAACTCTTACTCGATTTACAATATAGTAGTTTGTTTGATTTTTTATTTACTTTTTACATATACGTTCTTAAAATTAATTTTATAAAAATATTATGATTTCAGATAATGCCTCGTGATTATTTAAAAATGTATCTCGTAACAGTAAAATAAAATGGTTATTTAACACATTTTTTAATAATTTTCGATTTTTTACGATCTACCCAAACAAAATCGAACGATTACATAAATAAAAAATTGTTACCTAATAATTATTAGGTGTCATCAATACTAAAATATCTATTTAATATACACACGTATTATGATATTATCGAGAAGAAGTTTCGTGACACTGCTTGTATCCATCTAAAGATATAATTTAATACCTACCTATTATATGTAGTAATATTTCCTGATACATATTTTAATATAATATTATAAGCTATAGCATCAGTGGCGTTGCTGCACAACATCCATGTAACATGTGCAAGTGTACGAAATGTCCGCGTATTATAATACATCTACCATGGATGAAAACGAGCAAACAGAAATAGCTATGTGTAGTCTTGTTTTTGTCGTGGGTGTAAAAAGTAGTAATGAGTTCTTCTCTATTTGTAAACCGGTGTAGGCTGAACATAATAATATTATATTATTGACTATTACGAAATGTCGCCTTGCGGTTAAAGTATAGAGTATATACTGGACGCCGCATGCTGTGAAAATTATTGTCGGTGACGTAAATTGAACAAATATAATAATATTATACTAAAGGTATGTGAATATTGTGTACACACATAGGTGTTTCTATACTGCCTTCATATTATATAAATATATTTTTGTAGTGGACAGATTGGAGGTAGGTAGATGAAAAGTAAATTTGTCAAAATATTACGAAATTGACGATATTATTATTAATTAGTGTAAGAAAGTGTAATTTATAAAATAAAAACGGATATTCGTGATTTCCCTTAAAAGATAAAAACCAATTAATCATTCTCTTATTATACATGACAATGGCTATGATATTAAATCATTGTATAACTGCCGTTGTTGCGTATAGTAATAATTTGAATTCCAAAACAAGATTGTAAAAACTATTTAATCTTATGTCCGTAAAAAAACCATAATTCTATTATATACAATTAATATAGGTCTCCAATAGTCTCCTATAGATACGTTATATTCCATAAATTATGGAAATACAATCAATACTTATTTAGAAAATAGTGATCCCGACATCTCACTATTGCATTTTTTTTTTTTGATGTATTTAAAATATGAATTTGTTTTGAGAAATTAAATATTTAGTTTGTCACTTTTGAGTGTTTCAATATTTATTTCACAAAAAAAACAAAACTATATTATACAAATTTAACAAATTTAACCATTAATAATTGTAACAATTATTTACATCATATCAGTGCATCTCGTTATAGATGATAGATATAATACATTTTTTTCCTGTTTTTATTATATTATTGGTAAATTTAGTTGCACAATATTTTCATGAGTAATATTTTGAACGTTTTTTGTGTAATAATTATAGGTACCTAATAAGTATTAAGTAATTATCCAAATCTTTGTTAATAATAAAGAATAAATAAATCATTAATAATAAAAAAATGCATTATTTCTAAATTTTTGTTCATAATTACTATATAATATTTTATAATTTAGCTTCAAGTTGTATAGTATTTTTTGTAAATTTTAATAATTGTATATTCATTGATATAAGTTTATCACCGTTAAATTGTGTGTAGAAGTTGTTAAACAATAAAAGAATGTTTTGTACTGACTTATTGCGTTAAAAAATTACTTTTATTCCAGCTTCCTGGATTTTAAGACTAAACGTGTTTTAAGAGTCGAGTTAATCCTTCAAGTACCTATAATATGTTTATAAACATTAATTAATAAGTATAATAACTTGATTTTACTCAGTATTGTTACGTTAGTCAAAAATGCATTTAATTCATATATTTTACATAATATTATCGTTTTGTTAAGTCTGAATAACATTTAACTACTATTTGTGTTACGAATATAATATATTACATTCTAGAATATTAACATAATATTATACTCGTAATGTATTTATTCGTTTAGCTTTTAAAAAATATATTTCCAAACAAACTTTTGAAATAGCTACCTGCAGTACACGTTTATTTGAACGTGGATGAACTACAAGTTTCGTTCTCTTCAGGCTTGACTTATGTGTGTATATATTTTATAAGTGTGCGCGAAATGACACGTAAATCAGCTCCATTGACTATCGAGTCATTCTAGTGTATGGGTATACGTTGAATACACAATGAAACAATACGCATTCTCAGTTTTTAACAACATATATAATACATTTTTTCACTCTGTGTATACAATTTATAGTCGCTTATGTTATTCTGAATAAATCGTAGTACTACACCATACTACATGTCTACATAATACCATAACTTATATCATAAACCAGTCGACTGCAAGATAAGATAGAAAAACTTCTATACGGAAATTTCGTATTTGCGCAGATCCCCGTGTGGATTTGAAGAAATGTTCGCTAGGACTTCTTGAAAAGTTTAGATTCACTTGGTGTATGTTCATAACAATAATAGATTATAATATATTATGTATTATAGGTATAAAGGTTCAAAAAGAATGACAATACCGTAAATAAACGTGGAAATATACGTAGATATATAGTATATGCATTTTCAGAGAGAATAGGTTCTTGGACGGGCAAATACCTTAAAAGGCACTGACCAGAAAAAATGTGCATGTACCTACCCATCAAAGGTGTACACTGTACGCATAATATGTTGTGTGGTTATAATATGGTTTGCTTTGTCTTGTCCGGTCAACTATGACTGATTAAATTATCCACCACCGTACTGTAATAATTACCGTCATCGACAATTTGTGAGCCAAATCTTTATCGTAACCGGATGATTAATAATATTATGTATCAGATCGAGATATTTTGTTAATTTATATAACCAAAACCAAAATATTTCTGTTGATAGAGGAATATATATTCAACTATTGGGTGAACTGTAATTTTAATATTTTATATTATCTCTACTTAGGTATTATCTTTATACACGATTATAATATTACTTACTTTATTAGACTTACTTCAACTATGGTACATAATATGCTTGGATAAAATATAAAAAGTGATAAGTAAAACATAACAAATAATACATGTAGCTATAATGATGTCAAAATAGTCCAGAGTCCGCTGCCCTAATGATAGGCTTATAGTAAGCACGTCATCGTACTTAACAAGCCCTCCGAACTGCAAATCGATAGGTAGACGTGTTTGAAGAAACAAAAATCCGATAAAATAGAATAATTCTATTTTTGTATTGTAAAATTGTAATACTTTTGATATTTATATAATACAGTGCTCAGCGACGACAAGACATCATGCCATTCCTATTTACCGTTTTGTTCGTACGTACTAATTAAATGTACGAATGTTTTTATTTTCAGCTCGCCATTTTGGGAACAGTAGCGTCCAAAATTGACGGAGGATGGGATACGGAGCCGAACACACAGTACCATATACAGACGGACGAGGGGCCCGAAAGGTATTTCAAGTATCAGACCATTAGTGGTCAGTACCGTAAAGAGAGGCGACTACAAGATGGAAGCGTGGTCGGAACGTATGGCTGGGTAGACGCAGACGGGTATTTGAGGCTCAACGACTACGTAGCCGATTCGAAGGGTAAGTCCGTGACACGTTCGGTATTTTTTTTCTCGCGTTCAACTCATAAAAATAAACAACACACCACATTTTGAAATTTACGCAATTCTTTGTAAGCGTATTATAAATAATTATATTTCTCGAATATTCTCGATAAGCGCATGTATGACGATGGATTTACGTAATTGGAATAACACTTTTTTTTTTTAAATCGTGACTAAAGTGTAATAATTTTAAACTAAATTAGTAGAGTGTAATATATTATAATATAGTATACTCTAGACTACTATAATGCATACAATATAATATACTGTATACATTAGTTTTTGTGGTATATTCAAGACTCGAGTGTTGAAAATGTTTTTACAACAGTATTGCATTATAGTGCACGCTGCACGTTTTGTAATCTGTTAAGATCTTTTCGAGTTAGTTCTAACCATAATTTTGGGTCAGTTATCGTTCATACTTCTCCGCTAAACATGCCTCAAATCTAATGTGGTTCTGTTTATCTATAAAAACGTGTAGTTTTCTTAATATTTATATAATTACATTTAAAAAAATATAATCCTCTTAAAATTGTTTTTGAGATCAAAAGTTTATGAAATTAGAGTAATCGACTACCATTATGTAGGTACATGACTTGAGTTAAACTAGTTATTTTTTCATAATGCCCCGTAATTTGTTGGGAATTCGCTTAAGCAGTAGACATTTACTTTCCTCATTCAAACATATCTTCGTTACTTTTGTACACTATTAATTATTTATTTTAAATTCGACACCAGTTTTTTTAAATTTCATTTGGACGCCTGTCAAAAACAAAAACACGTTTTATTGTTAAACAACAATATTGTAATATTATTACAAATTATTTATTTTTAAATTTATTATTATTCGTTACTATACGCGTTAATGGATCAAAATGATATGAAATAAATAAGATCTACATTACTATTAATTGTATTTATAAAGCTAATTTACAATTTAACTATATACAATCAATATATGGTTTATTCAATTATTGCTTAGAATCTAAAATATTTATACTTATTCACTACCCAGATTTCACAGTTAACACTTCCTAGTTCCGATCCAAAAACTCCAAAACTATATTTGGCTTATTGTTACGGCGATAAACAAATTATTATTCTTATTGCTGTTCATTAAATCGCATACTGCAATAGTTACACACACCACGACAATGTAATAAAATTACTAAAAGTGCAATTCTATTTAAATTGGCTTGAATGCTAATGAGTAGATGGAATGTGCTCTGAATATGTGCTCTATTACATACAAAAACTAATTAAATAATTTTCCAATTAAAATAATATAAGTAGGCTGTAGGAGGCATACTTATCATGATCCGTCAGTCACAATTATTTAAATTTATAAGCCTTATAAGTTGTTAACCTCAATGTTCTAAATAGATTATTTTTATTTTTTATAATACACGAGTTATTACATTTTCACAACAATATGTTGTAATTTCATAGTAAAAGTTATTCAAGTGCGCACACATCATACACATTTTATGTAAATTTACAAAGAAATATTTATGAACACTGAACACTGTAGTAACAATATTAGATTCTTAACACTATACATCCTGCAAGAAACCTAAATATTTATTGGATTGATTTATCAAATTAATTGTCTAACCTTTTTAGTATTTTTAAATTTTTAATCGTTAATTTATTTAATTATTTTCGGTGAATGTATATATTTCATGTGTAATACATATTATCCAACTAAATAGTATCTTCGATAAAGGCTTCATGTTAAAATATAATAGTAACAAAATTCAATTAAAAATAACCATGCTTTATGCACTAACTACGCATACTTACAATTTTGATTATAATATTATTATATGTTTAGCAACGAACGATTCATTTATCCATTAAAATATATTATACTTAAATCAACATTCGTTTTTATTTATACGAGTACATAAAGTATTTTAAAATAAAACTAGTATAATTTTCAAATAAATATCTTTAAATTTAATACAGCATTTAGGTATAGCTACACTGTTTTTATATGAATCTAAAAAGTATTATTTATTTTGTTTTACTTTTTACTATAATTTAACATTTTACCGATGTGATAATAATAGGTATTAGGATCAAGATTTACATCAGTTGACATGTAAATGAGAACACTATAAATACAAGGTATTTCGATGGTACTTATACACATCATAGTCATAAATTAATATACGAAATATACACAAAAAATAAATTAAACAAAATAGGTACAGCTTTTTAATACGTATTTCAGTTATAATGGAAAAAATTATAATACTTATTTCTATGTTATAATAATCTGTGGGAAATTGATTTTCGTACCTAGCTATTAAAAACCAGATAAATTGGACATGAAAAGTCACAAATTTTTATAATGTTTCGTATAAAAATCGAAATATTTTTAATATCACTCGAGATTAAAATACCTATAAATAAATTTAAATTTAAATCATCAAATTACTATAACTTACAGGTTAACCAATACTTGATGGATCTAAACCAATGTTGACAAACTAAATTTTAGACGTATATACTTATATTATAATTATAGGTATCTAGTAACAGATACATACTAAATTTAATTTAATTTAATTTAAAAATAGATGTTTTAGAAACTGCACCACAGATAGACGTTTACCAATAACAATGAAAAACGTATTTTTTTTTTATAAACATAAGCTAAATTGGGAAACTCGATTTTAAACCAAATAATTATGAGTACAATATTTATTATTAAACGTTGTACGAATTAAACTTGCTTTTGACGGTGAAAAAATACTACAGCGTACCTAATTATCATTTTCGATTTTATACACATCGTTAAGTGAAAATTAAATTAAAGCCTCAGGCTTTAAAAACTGTTTCAAGTCCCTTTGTTATAATCTGCTACCTTATAGTATAATGTAAAAATAATGTTGTTTTTTAAATCTAACGCTTATATATATAAATGTTTAATCGGTAAAAATATCACGAGTTAATATATTATGGCCACTTTATATGGTAGGTACTTACTAAAAATGGAAGACGTAATTTCAGTATTATACGCTATATTATGTTACGTGTGGGATGGGCGGAAACGAAAAAACTTGTCCAACATAACTATAATATATTTACCTATTTTTTGACGATTTTTATAACACCGCAGCAGTATTACGCTTTTATGTTGTATTACCTATTTATAACTTATATATATTTTTGTCATTAATCTTATATATTATTTTATACTAAAAATAACTATTAAAAATTTTTTATTCAAAAACTATATTCAAATATTTGCCTTTTAAGTGGAAATGTATTTAGCTATACGAGACACACACATATATATATATTATGTACACGAAGTACTTTATAATGGCATAAATCAAACAAGCCTTCGGAATTTTTTTTTTTTTGGGGGGGGGGTCTCAAGTGTTCCTACTTTCCTTACACACAAGTATTCACGATTTAACGGATAACTTTTTTCTATAAATCTAAAAATATTTTGCAACGAAATAAATGATCGCCGTAAATCATATCAACGAGTACAACCATTAATAATATGTATAGGTATCTAGATAACAACTGTTATCTAACATAATAAACAAATTTTAAGCAAATTGTCATCAACCATCATTGTAATATATTTGTGATAAAACAATATTATATGCTATAATACGGTATGGTCTAATAAAAAAAAAAATATATTTTTGTGGACTTCCAGCCCCCGCGGGTGTGCCACTGGTATTTTATAAATTCAAATCGGCATCACAAGGAGATCTGAGAAAAACAAAATCGACATTCAAATTGACAATATCGTTACGTTTCAATTGTATTACATTAGAACAATTTAAAGTCCTTTAAACACCGACACAAATATGACTTTATTAAATTACTATAATTCATTTAAATTATTTTATCCGACTGAACAAGAAATCACACCAAAACAATATCAGGGATGCAGGGGGGAGCGTAAATCTTTTCCATAGCATCACCAGTGGTTCACCACTGACTACATAATTATAATGACAACGATATACAACATATACTAGCCACTCCTGTAGGAATGTACATTTAATACATTTGCAACCTTGTAAAAATTGGCTTTGTATAAGTCTGATTAACATATTTTGTCTCAAGCTGCATTATTCACTTAACTTTCTGATACTATTCAGTTATAAGTATATTTTTCGCACTTCAGCCATTATCGTGGAATCAGCAATATCGATATTATTATTACTACTTATACACGTATTATATATAATATTTTTCTTAATTGTCTAGTAACTCAAATAAAAATTAATTGAAAATAATTTTGCAATTAATATTTTTGAATTTGAATTCAATTAGTAAGTAGAATAACCATTACCTAATCTGTGTCGCAGGTTACAGAATAGTGAAGAACAAGAAGCTGTTCGTCGGCACCCAGACACCCGTCAGTCAAGCCGTGTCGGCCGCCAAGTACGTGCCACCGATAGCTGGTACAGCCGTATCGGTGTCGCCGTACCGGTCAGCCACGGCCACGATCGTCACCAGGCCGCCGGCCGTCGTAGCGATCACCCAAGCACCGCCCAGGGAATCGTCGTGGCGCGGTTCACCATTCGTGTACCCGTCCGACACCCAATCTTCGCCGTTGCGGTTCCCAGCGGCCGGGTCACCATCGCGTTCAGTGGCGTCTCAGTTCCGACGGCCGCAGCCGACCAGCACAGCGTCGCCCGTAGCCGACTACTATTCCGTGCGGCCAGTGGACATCAACTCGATCGCGGCCACATCTGACGGCGGAGACGGCGACGTCGACGCGCAACGACCGTACAGACGACGTTCGTCGTCGTCCACCGCGGCCACGGCCACGGCGTCCACGGCCGCGGAACAGCAGCCGCTGTACGAACAACCGTTACGGCCGCACACGTTCCGGCCCGCGTACCGCAAGGTGGTGGACATGTCGGCCAGGACGACGCCGGGACCGATGGCAGAACAGGAGCAGTACGACGGCGTGTCGTTCGTCCGGAACGGTTTCAAGTACTATCTGCCCCGGCACTATCACGAGGAACAGTCGGACGACTCGGGTGACACGCGCGCCGGCAGCTTCGGTTACGTGGACCCGTTCGGCATCAGGCGGGTGGTTTACTACAACACAGCGCCCGGCACTGGGTTTGTGCACCGCAAGAACAACCGTTACGTGGGTCTCGACGCCGAGCCCTACGACCCACGTCCATCGAAGTGATCGGGCCACGGGCCCACGCCGACGACGGGTCCTGTAACATGAACTGTTGGTCGTCGTCGTCGTCTTCGGATTGGCCCACGTAACACGCGTGTACATTATATTATACAGCAGAACCATAACAAACCATAACCCCGAGCAGCCGGTCGCAGGGGGATGCGCGCGCATATGGTAATAATAATGATAATATCGTAGCCATGATATTATATTATCTATCTTTGCGTCACGTAATAATATTATTATTATGTCGTGGATGATGACGGTTGTATTATTATTATTATTATTATTATTACGCACACGAGCCATAACACAAATTTAAAGAATCATCATCCCCTCCTCCTCCGGTGCAGCCACAGCGGCGATGCTCGATAGGTACCGATATAGGTAGGTAGTTGTAATGATTAGTGTTAAATTTTTATATTTTTTTTCTGCGATTCTCTCGCCCCTCTTACTACAATTTTCTTTTGTCGCCTATATATAATATTAATGATAACTACTACTATAATAGACGTCGCACGCAGGGCGTTATAATACTAAGTAGAAAAACTCGCAATTTATTAGAATATTATTATAAACTACACACTCGGAGACAATCGGTGGGCGTGCGTTACGACTGGAGACTTGATGCGAACCGCACAATAAAATACGCAATAGGTAATAATATATTATGTGTAATTATTTTCAAGACATCGCCATTAGTGTCGCCGTTCAACGGTGACGATAACCGGTATAGGCTGAGTGTAGACTATATTACTATATTGACACTGCTATAATCTTAGTGAATAATAATTAATTTTTAGCTCTATGGGTACGCAGCGCCCAGTGGTGTATTGATAATAAGGTGTTTAGATGAAACAGCTAATTGATCGCCGATATACCGTGTGTCCACAAAAACAGAGTATACCGAAAAATTTAAGTTGTCCCGCATGCTCAAGATTTAAAAATTGTTCTTCATAGAAATTGTATGATCCAATAGTTGTTTAGTCTCATGTCCTGCAAATAGAATTCAAAAATACGTAGGTATAGAGGGTACTGAGGAGAAGTAACTGAGTTATAGCAGAGTTTACCTCGGTTTTGTGGACAAACGGTACTTTAATATTTTGTCAGTTACTGCGCAGACAGCCAAGAATCGTTCTACGGACATTTTATAGAGTTTAAAAAAAATTGGAACAATATTCTTATTTTTTTTTTAAATGTATATCAATAAATGTATTGATTAGAACATATTCGTATTGTGTACCACCTGAATGATTTTCAAGCACACCACTGGAACGTTGCAGTACCTTTTAATGCATTATAAATGTATATGTTTTCATCAACCTAAATGCACGTTAATAATGCGGGTTATTAATTTAAGTCTCTTTTTATAACTATGCCTCAATCTCGATAATGTGTGTACAGCTAGTCAAAATGAGTATAACTTTAATTTTATTTATTAATTTAACGATCGATATGTATTTTAATATCCGTTTACCGAGGCTACATTTGTATACAACTATAATAGATCAGCGTCGCCTGGTCAGAATTATCACGCAGGTATATTATCATAATATTATTTGGTACCCCTGAATACTATTATCCATCCGAGCTAATGTACTTATTTTTTTTCCTCTTTAATGATACATTGCCAAAACCATTCTCGTCCAGTCTGAGTGGACTTGAAACAATAGAATCACCAATGTTGAAACCCGTGAATGTAATAGGTACGAATCTCACAGATTGCACAACTGCGGGTGATTATTTTAGCCATTGTGTACCACAGCCAATAAATCTATACTCCATTGTCTACAATCGGCAAGTGTTTGCCATAGTAAATTACAATTATTATTTTATAGTATTATTTTAGAAATTCTTGTAAAAATGTGCCACGCAAGCGTGCTCAATGTTGAGCAAATATTAATTTATTTTATATGTTTAAATAAATAATTATTAAATTATACTAATATGTTACTAATATACGTACAAATCAGCGTTTGTGATTTTTTTTTTATATATACTATGTAGAAATCATAAAAATAATTAATTATAATAATAATAAAACAAAATGAATAATAATAGTAATAAACAAATATATTTATATATAATATAATATATATTTAATATTTATAGATAAAAAAATATAAATACAAATCGCACAAGAAGTGAGTTTTGTTTTGCAAAAATGTTTTTCTCTTTCTTTCTTTTCCTATTGTACATGAACGTAAATGCTGGGAAAAAATACGCGAGTCTATACATACAGCGAACGCACGTCTTATTGTATGCAAATGGCTATATATTTTATTGTGCACAACAGCTGTTACCCAGTAGAAAGTAAGCAAAGAGTCTATTACAGTGTTTGAATGACCAAACAGGCTGTCTCCTATTTTTGGTTTGAAAAAGTAAAACAGGTATAGGCTTAGCCCAAACTCATCATCATCATCGTCATAATCGCCGCATCCTTTCATCGGTATTCTAGAAGTTTTTTTCAGTACTTCACAATATTATGTTAATTTGATGATATTACGCTCGATTGAGATGCATAACACGCGCGCTAAATAGTATTATTATTTATGCGAAATCTGTGTGAAAAATACTCACGTTAAGTGATCTGACGTAGCAAAATAAATATTTGAATAACAATAATAACATACTATTATGCCTAGGTAGTCTTTATTTTGAATAAACTGAAGTCTGAAGTAAAAATATCTGCATAATAATATACTCTCGTTTAAATATTACCTTATATAGTATTATTGAAATATTACGATTAAAGATGGTTATTTCATAAAAAAAATAAACGTGCAGAAAATTAAGAGACAGAATAATATTTTGAAAATGATCCGGTCTTATTAATATTATTACGAAGACACACTTTCATTCGTTCCTTCGTAATTACACAGGGATCGGTAATCACTTAGTGATGGCAGTTTACGTAGGTAAATTGTATAGGTACCTACATTTTTTCATTTGTATATTTCGTTACCCCCTCAATCGTAACTGCAATTATATATATCGCCCTCGTAGTTATTCCTGTTTTGCGTGCACCCGAAGAACTCCAGAACGTTGATTACGATGCCTCTGGAGAATGGGTTGTAGTATTTGCCTCTGCTGTTTTTTAGGTACGTGTACTTTTTATGGTTGATCATCTCGTTTCTGGTCAAATTCATCAATGCGTTGATACACTGAGCAGAACAAAAAAAAAATAATAATATACAAACATGTACTTAAAACGCTGTTATAATTATCACACTTTATCCATACATAAAATATTAAAATGATACAGGTAAGTGCACGCAATTCATGTGAATATATTATTATTGATTGTATACTGATGTGTATTGTGTCCCTGGCAATACACCTTATGTTTTACACATTTTTGAAACATGACTTTGGAAACTATTACTTTATTAAAGATTCAATAACTTAAAGCTCAAAAATCAAATCGATATGTTAACCTCTATATGTTCATCTCAAAATATAATATTTTACCGTATATTAAAGTGCATAGGTAATTACTAATGACTAATATATTTAGCGAATTCATATAAATATCTTAGCGGTTGGATTATACATTATTTTATAGATTTTATTTTATATTATACATTGATTATTAAAAAATAGAACTTTTGAGGTAAATTTTAAAGTTTAGATAGAATTCTAGTGGATAAGTGCTGCAGTACCTACATAGAATTATGAGTACACTGAGTCAGTGAGACACCCGGACCCTGTATATAGTATCCCCTACGTATCCTATATGTGGTTATTATAAATGTACTTACGATCGTCGCAGTCAACGCCCAGCTCAGAACACCAAAAGCGAACGCTTGCAAAAGTGCCAAGACGTAAAAAACGTTAAACCCGTCTACGTTGATCGTGCAGCACACCAAGTAAATCACGTACGAACAGTTCATTGCTAGGCTGATGACAAACCAGAAGAACCATGACCTATGAACAAGTCCAAACAAGCGTATATAATATGTAACCTGTTGATTTAATTTGCAGTAAAGGGATTTAATGTACTTATTGATACAAAATACTCACAAATATAAATATACAAAATAATGAAACCTTACTAGAGGAATTAGATTTTAAATATTGTAAAAAAAAAGTTTTTTACCAACTATAGATTATTGTAATATTATATTTCTACAAGAAATATTCTATGTACCCTATATCAGTGGTTACCAAATGGCGGCTCACAAACTAGAAAAAAAGCAAAAACTTTTAGTATTATACGTTCTAGTGTACCTAATTTATATTTTTGGTTCATTGGTTTTTATTGACATTTGAAATTTTGATGACCCGTGAACAATTCTAGATGCCTTATGTGGCACTTCAAAATTATTAATTAGTGACCTCTACCTTTTATAATATCTATCACTGTATCATCTTAGTTATAGAGATCAATCATGGGCAAGGTATCCTAAACGGGGTTGCCCGGTTGGGCAACATTTCTAAAACAATTTATACACATAGGGTTTAAGGAGTCTCACAACAAACTAACTTGGATATTTAAAGAATTAAATACTCTGGTCAAACTTTACCTGTTGCTGAGTCCGATGCAATTGATAACAAATTGACAATGATGGTCAAAATGTTGGACGCATCTGTTACACAATCTGCAATGTTTAGCTCTCAAAGGTCTAACGCAACGACACGTATGACAAAGTCTTGACAGAATATCTCTTTTGGTACCCATATCACACGGATAAAACGGTAACTAAATAAATTTGAGAAAGCGTTTGTAAAATTATAAAAAATTGACTTCAAATGGTATAATATATTTTTGAATTAATTAAAACATTATTAATAATGATAAAAAATATATTTTATTATTATTAATTACATATTATTATACTTAAATGCGGGTATTATATAATTTTCAAGTTGGTTTTAATTAAGTGTATTACATTACTCTGATTAAGTCATCAATCATAATAGTATAATTATGTTAAGATTTCACGAACATTTGTCACGTCATGTATTGTTTCCAAATTTGTATAGGTAGGAACAGCTTTAATTAATAAATGTTATACGTAATACATTAAGAATCATTAGGAATTTACATGGTAGTATACGTCAACTATATTTCTATTTATGAATTCTACATACGATTATATAAAATGAATAATTACAGTGGAGTACCCAAGGGAGGAGGACGAACGGAGCTTCAACTCACTCCATTGGTCATGTTCTGGTAAAAATCTTATATAATATAAGGCAAAGTACAAACCATGATATTTCTGAAAGCAGTTTTGAACAAATATTTTGAGTATTATTAATTATTTATCGAGGTTACGGGATATAGTTATAACTTATAGTTTAAGGTAATGGATATTGTCAAATTCTGATTAATTTTGCTTAGCCCCTTCCTATCATTGAAACTTGCTAGGTACGCCACTAGATAATAATATAATTACACATGTTATTTGATAAATAAAATTACTTGTCTAATGGTTTGAATGTAACTCCCTGAGTCGATTGGTAAGAATCCAGGATCTGAATGTTTCGTAGTAATCCAACATATCCACATGAAAATATTCCAGGCTAGATAAGTGTAGTGGCAACCTCTCGTTAAGTTCCACGTAGCAGGTACTACCTATAATATAGTCACATAAGACTATTAAAAAACGGGACATACATTTTACGGGTAGTTGAAAACACTGTCTCACTCTATATATGTAAAGAGGATACCACCAAATCAAGAAGGAACATAGAAATAGCAGCAAAGGCCCTTTTGAATAGGCTGAACTTCCAAAAATTGCATTTCTATAACAATATTGGTTAGGTATTTACAATGCATATTGCAAAATATCACATTGCATATTTTATAGTGCAATGTAGTAATCTTACAACGCTTTGTGGAGAGGCACCATCCATTTCTTTCTCTTCTTGATCTCTCTGTTCAGCAGCCCAGCGATGTCCTCGTACCTGTGGTTCACGGCCAGGCCCAACGGCGTTTTGCCATTTTTGTCCCTGGGTTGTAACGATATTTGACTCTGTAACGGATAACAGGAGAATATCCATATAAATTATCGACAGTCAATCAACGATGTTTTTTTAGTTGATCAATTTTTTTTCGCACATTCTGACAAAGTATTTCAACACATTTCGCACTTCCGGAAAGGGCCGCCAAGTGCAACGGCGTGGACCCAAAATTGTCAGCTTTCGTCAGGTCAGCTCCAGAGTACAACAGCAACCTTATCAATTCTGGGTGACCTTTGTAGGAGGCCCAGTGTAATGCTGTGTCACCATTTATGTCGGTTAGATGGTGCAGAGCACCCATGCCCAACAAAAAACTCGCCGTGGACGTTTTCCCAAACATGCTAGCGGTCATCAAGGGTGTGAGGCCTTTGAAGTCCGATACGTTTGGGTTCACTCCGGCCTTCAAAACATAATAATACCAGAGGTACATATAAACATATACGACGACGTAATTATGCAGGTGCTATTATAAAGAGTCAATTCTTTTTTGCCCATGGCGTTCCATCACGCCCATCACGGTAGTAGTTAACAATCAATTACTTAAGCGTAGGTACTTAATCAAATAAAATGTAATTTAAATGTAATGTAGTAGACGATAATACATTAATTCTAGGTTTTATATAGAACCTAATATAAAAACTGTATGTATAAGTTATTAAACCAAACGATATTTAACTAATATTCCAGCCAAATAAATATTTTAATGACAATTGTATATTATAAATTATTGCACCTACCAGTAACCTATTATATTATAATATATTAAATGGTTATATTTTTAATAATTACAGTAATACAATATTTAATTGAGTAAGCATGAATTTATTAGTCTACTAATTAATTATACCAGTGTACTTTCCAACTTCTGTGTATTTTAATTTTCCGAGAATACATGAAACAAGTATAAAATTAAATAATATCTACAAATGTTCATTAATTATTTTTTCTTATTTACTTATGAAATGTTTAGGTAAACATAGATTTTTTTCATTAAAAATGTTTGACATAACATAATATATTTTAATTTTAAATATCAACTATAAATATTACGGGTACCTTATATTATATACTATAATGTGATAATTTTTTTTTTCACTCACGAAACATACATTAAAAAAAACACATTTAAACATTCTAATATAATATATAATAATATTTTATATTTCATTAATCATTTAATATAATTGAATCGTGAGTCGTGATTTTTAAAACTTTTAATTAGTATTATGATAAATTACATATGTAAAAATATTGTTTAAATAATAATCGTATTATATATTATATTATAGTATTGTGTACTATATGGGTTTGGTCTAAATTCTTATCTGTCATCTTAGTGGCCTTTCAAGGTTATCGAAATATCAACGATTTACATTTGAGATGTTATGAATGTTATGTTTTATTTTTGTATACCTACATGCAATTTTATTTTATGGGTCATGGTTTTTGTATCATCGAATAATAAATTATTCACGAAACTACTAACGTGGATTATTATTATACTACAACTATTATTAAATATTACGCGGGTTACGTAAAGTTAAAGGTATCTCTTAATTTGTATATTGTTATTATAATTATATAGAAAATGATTGTCATTGACAGGTTAGACTGTCTGTGTATTTTCAGCAGTTTTATAAATATTAAGGTACCCGACATTCAACGTTCAAAACGAGTAAATAAGTTTCCATATTATGTGATGGTGAAACGGTCGACTTCATAAGTTATAACTTGGCAATACTTAGGTATTATAATAAGAAAATATTATTACGAACAATCTATTATTTACAGGAATCATACATTATAGTTTATTATACATTAATTCTGGGATGTCACTACGTACAAGGTTCTCAAAGTAGTACCTAGATATAACGAGTTCGAAACTATTATAGCAATGTTTTAACTATAAAACAAAAATATAAATTCGTTGTGTACAACAATTATTGGTTCATAAAGATTTAGGTAGGTAAGCCAAAGGAGTTCACAGGTAATTTTAATGGTGGTGGTGAGATTATAAGTGTTAATACATTTAAATCAACTGTGGTGTTAGTACCAAAGACACAAAATATGAACTTTATGATGCAATTGGGAGGGGGATATAATCACTAACATCTACCCTTGGAGACAGGTAATTAAGAGTTTTAAAAATCAAATCAAGTCAATAAATTTGTTTATTCTGTGGACATATAATGAAGGTAATTCACCGAATTATTGACTTGTATTTTATAAGATAGATTTATAAGATAAATTCTTTACACATCGTACGAACGATCGGACTTTAATAATGCCTACTTAGATAGGTAATGCTATTGTTCTGTATATTAAAATAAAATACAACAGAAATGTTTAAAAGATAAAAGTAATTAAATATAGGTACATATTTGAAACTTCTCAATTATTTACTTTTATGAGCTATTATGAAGTTCATACCAAAAACGTAATAAAAGTGTTCCCAATTTACTTTAAAAAACACTTGCGAGCGTATACTTAGTCAAATAATTTCACACGGTCTCAAACTCAATTAAAAAAAAAAAAACGATTTCACCGTATAAGAGAGCATTTTCTGAGTTTTGTATGGCCATAGTTATTTGTAGCTATATTACTAAATTAGATCACCATTTTATATTGCACATATTTTCCTCGCTGCACAATGTGTATGTTAGTCGGCGCTCAGCAGCAGTACTGTGTATCATTATTAAAAAACAAATAACTAAATAGGAATCTATTCTCGAAACCTTCAGCTTAAAGTACAAATTCGTGCATGACGATAATATTATAATTTATAATACAAATAATATGATACTATAATAATTCTTTTAAATCTATCCGTACGTTTATTTACGCATATCATGTGTTGCTCTAAGTGGCAGATTTTGTCACATTGATAATTTTCAAACAACCGAAGAGTAGGTATACGAAAAAAATTAACCGATTCTTTCGTCTCGCAATTCAGGGTAAACTTATTTTAAAAAGTATATAGGTATCTCGTATGCCTTGGTTTTTAGAAAACTGATGCAATAGCTAATAATAAATAAAAAAATGTATAATAGTCTACATTATTATTATTATTATTAATTATTGTAATTAAATGTACTGCAGGTAAAATTAAAAATGAAGTGATTATTTTTTTTTTGTTTAATCAAGCAATATGTAATTAAAATTATTTTTAAATAAAAATTGCCTAATCATAATGCACTGAGCAAAAAAAAATACATTTCAGTGGAATATATTTTTATTTTGTAAAAGATGGTCAGTTATTACTTTATTATCTATACCATTTTAAAATATTTGTGTAGCGAATGATCTACCGTTTGATTGTAAGTGTATTTGGTGATCTATCAAATTTTATAAATGTTTCTTAACAGTTGCCTTCACATTTATTTTTTAGTATGCCTCTGATGGTACCATTTCAAAACTCTTAAATCGAATTCTTATCTAATCACAGCTGAGTCGTAGAGGTCAGTAAATAATAACAAATATATACTCATTCAATTTTTAATTGATATGCAAAAAGGTGTTTTGCATGATCAAATATTATAATGGTAATTGTATTTTATTTTTATTTTATGGTAAGGTTTCTTTGTATAATCCTTCATAATTAATAAAAATATAAATTATAATAATTAATAATACATTGGATGTATTCAAATTCTCTGACACATCCACTTATAATAAATCAGTATAAGATCTACTCCCCGCTGTAGATCACAGCTGCTACAGGAATGCTAAAATAGTTTCACAAGCACTGTGTGTGACCCAGCCACCCAGGCCTCGGTAATTATTACAATTAAGACTAGTAACTTTTTAGTTTTTTTTTCAACCGATAATAATAATTTCCTCCTGATTAACATATTGCCTAAACTGCCCATGACAATATCAGAGTTGAATACTATTATGTAGGTACAATATCGTTTGACGTTCAGTATAATAATTTGTTTGGCGTAGTTGACTTAACTCGGCCGAATCGAGTCGAATTTTTTCCGTTAACTTGCCCACACCGATTTACGATGGATGGACGGGCGGGAAAGTGGGTGCACAACAATATAACGTTGTATCGACACCAGTGGCAGAGCAATTTTTTTGAGTCTTTAAAGCAAATTGTACATTTTCAATATTTTTACCGCCAACCATCCCCTTTATTACACGAAAATGATAATATATTACGCATTAGATTGTATTAATTATGACAGTTATTGCGTTGAGGTGTTACAAAGTTACAATCATACCGCCCACCTATATTAGACATGAAGCAATTGCTTCAAATAGCCCTACATCCCGACGCCACTGATCGACACCCGCGTCTGTGACTGACCCACCCATATTATGTGCGCACAATACCTGCAACAGCACTTGGACGGCGGCCGTGTGACCTTTGCGGCATGCCCAGTGCACCGGCTTGGAACCTTGGATCCCGTAACACGACATGTCCACGGTCACGCCCCTGGCCACCAGGTACCTGAGCACCTCGGCGTTGCCGTAGAGCGCGGCCCAATGGGCAGGCGTGTAGCCCCATTCGTCCCGGAAACTGAGCGCCTCGCCACCACACTTGTCCACGGCGAACTCGAACCCGTCGTAGTCGCCGGTCTTGATGGCCTCCAGCAGAGGCTTGTACCGTTGGTCCTCGGAGCTGTGCACGTCCAGCGAATCGGCCGAACACCCGTCGTGCATGCCGTCGTCGTTGTTGTTGTTGTTGTTGTTGACGTTTATGTCGTCGACGTTGTTGTTGTTGTTGTTGTTGTTGTTGTTACCGTTGCCGTTGCCACCGGCACTGCCACTGCAGCCACTGCTCACCATGTTACGTAGCGCAGTGTTATTGATTTTTTTCCAGCGTATCGCGTCGCCCGCGGAAATAATATTATAATATCGTGTAGTTATATTTTGTGTAAAAGTAGGTAGGTACCAGATATAAATATACTACAACTGTCCGGCGATTTTTAGGTAATGGTGCGAAAATATTATTTTTAAAAAAAACGAAAATCCCGTACGGTTCACTTGCGATTGGCCCGATGACGAAATAATAATAATAGTGTTTTAAAAAATAAGTTTTGAGCGACTCGCAAACGAATGTGTTGCCCGCGGGTCGTAGTAGGGTGGTGTGCCGAGGAGCGTGCGCGGATCGATTGTATAGTATCCGGCCGCCGCCGCCTTCGCCTCAGTTTGACCACTTTGCTACTCTTCGACACGATAATAATAATAATAATAATAATATATATATCACGATTCACGAGTTATTCCACCGCGGTGCAATGAAAACAACTTTAAAAAGTTCAAAAGAAAAAAACTTTACCAATAAGAATATACAGATGAACCCGTGTTTGTGCGGATCTGACAGGCTGAAGGATCACATAAGCTGTGGTGGGTTTACTCAATATTTTAGGGTAATAATATTTTATAACCACTGATCTTTGATATTTTATACGATGTCCCTCCAGCTCTTGGAGGAAGGTTTGTAAATATTTTAGTTTACAATAATATGCGTTTTGTTTACGTAGTTCAGATTATAATATGCACAAGGCGATAGTGCAGGCAACTCGTACACTCAAGTGGTAGTTATATTAACGTTTTAATGTATCAGGAGACCTCTGTTACTAATAAATTATAAGTAATGACTGATTAATAATATAATTATATTAGTATTGTGGTAATATTTCTTAGTGATTAATTTGTGACAATTTATGAGCTTCTATATTATTATACTCGTTGGTTCATGTTACCCGCTTTACACATTTAATTTCACTTTTTTTAATAATATTAACAATTTTTTCAATATTAATTTGCTTAATGTGAATACCAATTGAATAGATTTAGAGACTTAAATTTATCATAGAAAAGATTATTCTGAAAGCTGAAACATGATGTAAATTTTAAAATTATATTGTATAGTATTAAAATTATTAATTATATTATTAGGTAAAATTGAAAAAAGTGCCAGTGAAAACTATGTTTCCATAAATATATGTAAGTAATAAATAACATTGAAAAAACATAAGAAACAAATTGTGGATTTTTATTAAGTATCTCCTAATGAACACAAAAGTATTTAGTTGGTACTTGCTATTTGGTAATTACTTGTATAGTTATTTCTAATTTGATTACCATAGTTCACTATTTTACACAAGAGCTCAGGGGCGTGCCGAGGTGGTGGTTTTGGGGGTTATAGTGTCTCATAATCGTTTTTAGATTAGATAAAGAATAGGTATATATTATTCTTAATAATATCCGTCATTCCGACGCAGGTACATTAAAAATTCTGAAGCTTTTGATGCATTGGATTTGGCGTTTAAATGGTTTGAGAGGCAAAAAGAATCGAACACCAGTAATTATTTTATTTCAGTTAAATATATAATAAAATTATTTGTTTATG